>NC_133369.1:41751266-41800171 GCF_049309525.1 Garra rufa
GATCTTTACTTAATTTCCTAATGTCTTTTTTTTTTGGCATAAAATAAAATTTGATCATTTTTACCCATACAATGCTACAAATATACCTGTGCTACTTAAAACTGGTTTTGTGGTCCAGGGTCACATTTGTTTATTTATTTATTTTATTTTATTTTTTCAAAAGATGTGCATCAGAGTTTAAAGCAAAAAGAGTGTTTTGCTCATAGCTGTAGTTTCTATGAAGCTCTGTTGTGGTTATTGGGACAAGCTGTATAAAACAGCCACTAGAAAGTTATCTTTCCTTTATTTGTTTTGTCTTCTCTTTGCTGTACAATTAGAATGAAGCCCTCTTTCATCCTAAGAGGAAGAGGTGTTTTTGAAGTCGCTGTCTTTCCCGAGCGCGCTGGGCACACCTGTAGTCTAAATTGCCAGTGTTGTCACACATCGTGTCTCCCCCCCTCGGCTTCTGTGTCCAAAACACTTCCGTCCACATCAAAGACCCCACAATCAAAAGACAACGCGCAGAGACAAAATATCATTTACCTCAGCTTACTTCATTCATGCAACAGCCAAACACAGACGCTGCAGACACTGATGATGAGTCTGATATCACACACGCCACAGGAGAGTGGCAACTCTTGGTGTCTGGCGCTGATCTCAGAACCTTCAGGCTGTGTGTGTGTGTGTGTGTGTGTGTGTGTGTGTGTGTGTGTGTGTGTGTGTTCTCTTTCAGGTTGTATAATCAGAGGTCAGAGGATTCATCAATCCTTTCCATTTTGTTCAAAGGATTTTCTGTATTATTCTCATGTAAAGGTGATCTGCAGGTCACTCATATTAACATTTCAGAGCTTAGAGGGGTATACAAGAAAAGAGATTTTTCACATCATTTAGATATTAAGATTAAGGTAGTATACATTTCCAGTTTTGAAATTTGAATGCAAACGTTTCTCAATAATAAAGATGTTTCATTTTCTCACCTCAAAATGATTTGTGGCTGTTTGGAAACGTATTAATTAGTTTTAATCTTTATATCTAATCTTGCAAAGACTATATAGAAAAGGGAGCCCGTTGTGTCAGTAAATAGATGATTAAAAAATAGATGAGTAAATTCTGGTACCACTAGCTGTCTTGTAATAAATCATGCATTGTAACTGAAAAATGACTTTCCAATTCTTCCAAGATCTAAGAATGATATCTATGGCTAAATATCATGACACCGCACCACATTATTTATAGTGAGAATCCTTGCGCTTTGTGCCAAGAAAAATATTTTTCTGTAAAACACTGATCGCTACATAATGCTTTCCCAAAACAGAGCTGAACTACTTTGCTTGATGAGACTAATATACTGTATCTGTACACATAATTAAATGCACATTGAAAAACAACTAAATTAATATTAATAAAGTATTTTAAATAAAACATTTTAGTTAACATTAGGTAACATTTTAGTTCCAAAGTAGGACCAATTCTCACTATTGACTAGTTGCTTATTAGCAAGCATATTACTAGCATATTAGCTGTTTATTAGTACTTATAAAGCACATATGTGACCCTGGACCACAAAACCAGACTTAAGTAACATGGGTTTATTTGTAGCGATAGGCAAAAATACATTGATTTTTCTTTTATGCCAAAACCCATTAGGATATTAATTGAAGATATTTTGTAAATGTCCTACCATAAATATATCAAAACTTAATTTTTGTTTAGTAATATGCATCGCTAAGAACTTCATTTGGACAATTTTAAAGGTGTTTTTCTCAATATTTAGATTTTTTTGTCTTAAGTTGCATGGGTATATTTGTAGCGATAGGCAAAAATACATTGATTTTTCTTTTTATGCCAAAAATCATTAGGATATTGATTAAAGATTGTGTTCCATGAATATATTTAATAAATGTCCTACCATAAATATAGCAAAACTTAATTTTTAATTAGTAATATGCATCACTAAGAAATTCATTTGGACAATTCTAAAGGCAATTTTCTCAGTATTTAATTTTTTTGTCTTAAGTAGCATGGATATATTTGTGGCGATAGCCAAAAGTACATAGTATGCGTCATAATGATCTATTTATCTTTTATGCCAAAAGTAATTAGGATATTAATTAAAAATTGTGTTCCATGAATATATTTAATAAAGGTCCTACAATAAATATATCAAAGGTTAATTTTTGATTAGTAATATGCATCACCGAGAACTTTATTTGGACAATTTTAAAGGCGATTTTCTCAATATTTAGATTTTTTGCAACCTCAGATTCCAGATTTTCAAACAGCTGTATCTCAGGCAAATATTGTCCTATCAATTGTCCTTATTTATTCAGCTTTCAGATTATGTATAATTATCAATTTAAAAAACAAAAACGACCCTTATATCATATATTAATGTTTTATAATACATTACCATATTTTAGATCCCTTAGATCCCATTCCTAAACTTAACAAATACAATGCTAACAATTAATGAGAAGCAAATTAGGAATTTACTAAGGCAAGTTGTTAGCTAATAGTGAGAATTAGACCTTAAAATATAGTGTTAACAGTAAGAAAAACAACAGTAAAGGCATGTTTTTTAATTTTAATATGTAACTCAAAAACATAACCTATTTAAATGGTAATGAATGCTGATACGCAAATTGCCTGATTTTTTCAATGAAAAACAAATAGTAATTAAAATTAATGTCTAAGTCGGAACTGATAGCCTTGTGGGCCGAGTTCGAGTCTGTCATGTGGTTCTTCCCGGGTCCTGTCCCCCTCTCTTTCCTGCTTCACTTCCTTGCCCAATTAAATCTAATTACTTGTCTTTTATCTAAAGAAAGGTCAAAACATTCAACAATAAATCAAAATGTGATTACGTTCATGTGCATTACACACTAGGCTACACACAATTTTGAATGAGCAGCACCTTCTTTCACAATGAGGCACAAAGTCGCCTTCCAAAACTTTTACTCTCTCTGTTCCTGTCTGGTGGAAAAACTTCCTCTCTGCTGCTGAACTCCACCCAAACTGCTAAGACCATCATTACATTTAAGAAGCGTCTGATGTCACACCTCTTTTGCAAGCACTTAAGGAAAGACACTGTCAGCAAAAACAAAAACAAAAAACATTTTTCATGCATCTGTCAAGTTTGAGATTTTAGGCTTTTTGGTTTTTCATAAAGTGTTATTTACTAGTGGAAAGAAAACATCCAAAAGACACTGCTAAGTGTTTCTTTTACAGCACTTTATCTATTTGTGTCAATAGATTTCAATTACAGTACATATTTTTAAAGGGGTCATCAGATGCAAAACTAACTTTCACATGTTGTTTGAACATTAATGTGTGTTGGCAGTTTGTGTACACAACCACCCTACAATGATAAAAATCCACCCAGTGTGATTTTTTTAATCTTTAAAAGTAATATCCCCTTTTTAAAATCAGGTCATTCTCAGCTTCTTGTTGTTGTGATGAAACACAGTTGATTGACATGAGCGTCTTACCTTAGCCCCCCCTCACCGAGCTGAAACAGTCCGAATATGATTGCTATTGTGTCGACTTAGGTGCAGAGGAAGACTCTAATTGAGTGGTTGAGGTGTTCTGTTGTTGGACAGAATCATGAACATAGCAGTAGTCATTTACTCCCAACATCTGAGCCGCTGAAGAGGCAGAGGATTAACGCTACTTTTGTTTTTAAAAGGAAAGTGCCGATCTCGATCTACATATGCATCTATGTTCATGTGAGTCATTTCTGATGCAGCTTCACCCACAGCAGAAATTAGTATAAGGGTTTTTTATGCATCTTTGCAAATGGCCTTTCTTAATAATATGCTTGTTGGCAAGTTTTGCCGATAAACGCTGCTAAATGCGGCTAAACGCGGCTAAATGCAGCTAAAGTTAACATTACAGCTCGTAATCCCACAGCAGAGAGGGGCGGGGCGAGCAGAGCTCATTTGCATTTAAAGGGCCCATGCGACAAAATGAGCTGATATTTTGCATTGCTGATTTTGACAATGTAAAAGGGTGTTTTTTTACACTACTATTGATAATTTGTAACCAAAGTATATTAGAGACTTTTCATCAAGTCCCTAAAGAATCATATGAACTTGTGGAAAATGGGCATCCGATGACCCCTTTAAAGTCTGTTTTCTTAAAATTAGTTTTTTTCTCCTACACTGAGCCACAAATCTCCACTTCAGTAGCACTTACACACACTAAACTTTACATTTTTATCCTTGTCTATATGCTCAAGGTTTTTACAGAGGGATTTGTTCAGATAATTTTCATGATTTTATACATTTTATTCCACAAAAAACTTAAAAAATATATATAGTTTTCTGCCTGTTCTAAGTATTTTCTAAATTATGGAGTGACAAAATGATATACCTAAAATTCCTTCCGTAAAAACATTTCATTCTAACATGTAAAAAAAAAAAAAAAAAAAAAAAAAAAATATATATATATATATATATATATATAATTGAATTTTGAAACTGACTTCATCCAGTGTTTACATTTTTGTACTAGAAATGTATGCAAATTAGCGCATATTTCATTAAATAATGGCTCATTTGCATAGTAAAACATTTTAGAAAACTTGTAATACAAAAAGCTTTTGCAATTAATTAAGTGATTCGTTCTTTGGTACACTGCAAAAAAAGCTTTTCTTATTACGATTTTTTGTCTTGTTTCCAGCCAAAGTATATAAAAATTCTTAAATCAAGAAGGATTTTCTAGACGAGTAAAAATTAGTCTTGTTTTCAGAAAAAAACAAGTCAAAATTAAGTGCGTTTTTGCTTGAAACAAGCTAAATAATCTGTCAATGATTTAAGAAAAATAATCTTGTTTTCAGTGTAAAATAATAAGACATTGGCAGATTATTTTGCTTGTTTTAAGCAAAAACTCACTTAATTTGAATTTAAAGAAAATGCATTTTTTTGCAGTGTATAAACCACAAAAACATCACTTTACTGAGAATAACTCACACATTTTCATAAATCTGTTTCATAGAATAATAACCACTGATCATCCTCATGTATTTGCTTGATTCTTTAAGGGTTAAACAATAACTGTGATTATATCACAACATAGCTTGTTTGAAGTATTACAGTCAGACCTCTGCATTCTGAGAAACTTGTGGCTTATAAAACACTCTGTTTGTCACATGTTTGTTGTGTTCCACATGTCGGTCTACCTCAAAGAACAGAAACTCATGTGCATGTTCATCTGTTTTGATATTGTCCACACATTTCCCTCACGTCTGCTGTGGACATGGGATGTTGTTGTTTGTCAGGTGCTCTTCCTGTGTGTAGAGGACTCACATGTCTAGACCAACGTCAAGTGTCTAACCCGACCAGCTTTTCCTTTGTTAACATGTTGACATCTCGGTATAAGTTCAATGGAATTGTGTCAGAGCCTGTTATTAAATGAATGTCAGCTTTCTTCAGTGCACCTAGTCACTCTCAACTAGCCCTGTGGACATTCTACAAACACACATAAATTGCTTCCTGAAAGTCAAAGCCAAATAAAAAGTGGTGAGAACTGATTTTGTCAGAGATAACGCTGATTGATATGCTTTTATCGAACTAATGCAACACATCCTGAGGCTGCTTCCTTAAAAGCACGTTTATGAGCGTGAATTAGTACAGTGAGTCAGTGCGTGTCGACATTGCAGAGTGCCACAAAGTCTCACCTGATACAGACACATACCAATCTGTGGATTCCTGTTCTCGTAGCCAGTCTATTAGCGTCTCTCCTGTCATTACGCTGACCTTTAATGTGCCTCTCCCGTAAGTATTACACCGGCAAATTAAAGGTCTCCGCTGCTCCCGACAAAACACCCCCAATCCCTCTTCACCCTTTCTTATGTAAATGCATTGGATGTTGCTCTCTGTAGTAGGGTGTAGTTGATCTAAATTGTACATTTTTCTGCCTAGGTCAGTCGTAAATTGCTTTAATTCTATGCTCAAGAACCAGACTATTTGTACACTCTTTGATTGTAGCCTCATTAGTGCTGGTTATATGGGAAGTTTCATTATTACTTTTGATCATTGCTTTGCAATGATCTGGCAACCCATAATACAAAAAAGACACTTTAGAGCAACTTAAAGTTTTAGAGTTTAGAGTTTTTTTTCTGACAATTTATATATTAATTTAAATCAATAAAAAAGACAAAATATTTATATAAATTTAATATACGTCAATTTTATTATATATATATATATATATATATATATATATATATAATTTAGAAAAATATTTTAAGATATATAATTATTATATTAATATATTATTATAATTTATTAAAATTATAATTTATTATTAAAAATATATTAATATAATTTTTACTAATATTAAAATAATATAAATATTTTGTTGATTTTATTGATTTAAATTAATATATAAAATGTCAGAAAAACTCTTAAACATAGTTGTAATATATATATTAGGGGTGGGCATAGATTAATTTTTTAATCTAGATTAATCTAGATTAAATCTTGGAATTAATCTAGATTAATTTAGATTAATATGGCTAATTTGAATTCTGCTGAAGGCATTCAGAATATGTGTGCTACCCAAATAATGACTAAAAGTAAGTCTTCGAGAACGGGCCAGGTGGCGCATTAGACCAGGCGCTCATCTCCTGTTTCCAAAATGCATCACAAACTGCTTGACAATTGCATTTACAACATAATTACCTATACAAACTTGTGTAACCAAGTACTTCTGCGCAAAAGGCTGCACGACGTGCGCGTTGCCGTTAAATACACAGACGCGCACGGGCATGGATTTCTACGTGCATAGTCTTCCATTAAACTGCGTTGCTTTTAGAAGCGTCAATTCAGTTGTTGCATATAGTTTAATGTCTTTATTTCGGGATTATCAAAGTAAATTATAACTCAAACTTGAGATTTTACTGGGGCACAGCAGATTTTCACTGGGGCACGTGCCCCAGTAAAAAGGGTCTAGCAACGCACCTGCCCTGAAGCGGCTTCACAACTGCATCCATGTTTGCACGTCTCATTTGATGTGGTAATTTCACAGAAGTTGAAGACTCGTTCTCACCTCCTACAGTGCAATTCAACTAGATATACGTCATCCGCGCTAAAATATCAAGGTGAAAGTCATCATATCTTGCGTAGTTTAGACCCAGCTCCCAACCCAACTTTGAGAATAGATTAACGGCGATATTTTTTTTATCGCCCGATAAGAGTCTCACGTTAACGCAGCACGATAACGGCCCACCACTAATATATATATATATATATATATATATATATATATATATATATATATATAACCCGTAATACAAAAAAAAAAAAAAAAAAAAAAAAAATATATATATATATATATATATATATATATATATATGTATATACTCTTAAAATATTTTTCTAAAATATATATATATTTTCTAAAATATACACTGCAAAAAATGCTTTTCTTACTTAGATTGTTTGTCTTGTTTCCAGCCAAAATATCTAAAAAATCTTAAATCATAGAGGATTTTCTAGACGAGTAAAAATTATTGTCTTGTTTTCAGAAAAAAACAAGTCAAAATTAAGTGTGTTTTTGCTTGAAACAAGCAAAATAATCTGCCAATGGGGTAAGAAATATAATCTTGTTTTCTGTTTGAAATAACATTATTTTTCTTACCCCATTGGCAGATTATTAAGCTTGTTCTAAGCAAAAAATCACTTAATTTTGGCATGTTTTTTCTGAAAACAAGAAAATAATTTTTACTCGTCTAGAAAATCCATCTTGATTTAAGAATTTTCAGATAATTTGGCTGGAAACAAGACAAAAAATCTAAGTAAGAAAAGCATTTTTTGCAGTGTATAAATTATTTTTATTTTACATATATATATATATATATATATATATATATATATATATATATATATATATATTTTTTTTTTTTTTTTTTTTTTTTTTTTCTCTTAATATATTTTATATAAAACTAAGTTGAAACCTTAAAAGTAGACACTTTACTTATACATTTAATTTGCTTTCTATGGACTTAAAATCACTTCTGTGAATTTCGCTGTCGTTGTCCTTTTCTTCGGTGTAGCCTTGTGAAGCAACACTCTTAAAAATAAAGGTGCTTCACAATGCCATAGAAGAACCTTTTTGTCTAAATGGTTCCATAAAGAACCTTTCTGTTTCACAAAAGGTTCTTTGTGGCAAATAAGGTTCTTCAGATTATAAAAATATAAGCAATAAATGATTCTTTAAAGCACTTTTATTTTTAACATTGTAGTACAGAACACTAATATTGGATAAATGATATTATTTAGTAAGCTCTCACTTACTGTCAATCTATTTCAGACTTGTCCTCACAAACACTCTTATTTACAATAGTTTCAGTATCAGACACTGTAAGAATGTTCACTGCGTAATGCTTTAGCAAATACACGCCCAGCAACTCTGAATGCGGGCAACGTGTTTGGCAAACGATTTACACTGTTTGCATGAAACTGGTTTAAGACTTTTGTTTTGTGTCACTTTTTTTTTCAATTTTCAGGCTAATCTTGGTCTTAAGATGGATTAGTCCTGTTCTGTTGCAACTGTCTGAGTGTCAGAGTTGACATGTTTTCAGATTGTGTCAGGTAATATTTGTACATTCCAGCCACATACTGCAGGCTTTACTCCGTATAATGCCCCAAGTGCTACAAATTGGTATTAAATATATTTATAGATGTTCAACCGGTGCAAGCAAAGGAAATAAATAATAATGCACTTACAGGAAACAAATGGTGTGTGTTTTTTTACACAATGAGCCTGGGAAAGGCTTTGTGTGTCTATATGTTCCCTCACAGATGTCTGTGACAGGATTTCTGAGGAAATTCCCATCTGTTTTTTGGTTGTAGTAGAATTGCGCAAAAAAAAAAAGATTACTAATGTTGCAATCTCTTTTGTATAGTACTTTGGATCAAACAAATCAACGTGTAGGAAACGTATAGGCAGTAAAACACATGGAAAGTATAAGGCCAAATCTTGCTATTTGCAATTTTGATTAATAGTTGTTCTAAAAGATAATTTTTTAGTTAATTTGTTAATTTACTAAATGCAAAATGTTACATTTATGCACATAAATAAATAAACAAATATATATAAATCAGTAAAATTTGGTCCCACTTTCCATTAGGTGGCCTTAACTACCATGTATTTAAAATTAATCATTTGGTACAATGTACTTACTGTGTACATACATGTTTTTACATTGTATTTATATACTTTTAAAAACCTATATGTAATTACATTTTTGTAATTAATTTCTGTAATTAGCACTGTTGACCCTAACCCTTACTACCAAAACTGTCCCTAACCTTACCCATATCCCACCTTAATAGAAGAAAAAGTGTTTTGCAATGCAATATGATCACATTAAGTACATTATGTTCATTATACTTATCTTTTAATGTAAGTAGATAATAGTTGAGGCCACTTAATAAAAAGTGTTACTAAAAAGTTAATTTGCTGCATTTGGTTTTAAACTGACTTCTCTATGAAGCAAACTCTGTAATCTTTGTTTCCAAAGAAAAGAACATTTTGCAATCAAGAAGCTTCTAATATGTTCATGCTGCAATTGTTGGTCTAACATGACGTTAAGCTGATTCAAAGTAACATACAGTCATTCTTAGTGTATATGACTCAAAAAGCCTTTCATAAAGAACAAAAAATATACTTTCTTATTTTACAGCCTACTTACAATCAGTAATGCAGTATACTATGTGTTTAATAATAATATGAGGATTTTGGGTCCCACTTTATATTAGATGGCCTTAACTACTACGACTTATATATATTAAAAAGTGCAGTGTACTTATTGCTTCATATTGTATTGCAAAACACTTTTGCTGCCATTGAGGTGGGATACGGGAAGGTTAGTGACAGTTTTGGTTGTATGGGTATAATAAAACGGTGGGTTAAGGTGTAAGGGATGGGTCAACAGTTAAAAATAATGCAATTAAATATATAATTACAGAAACTGATTACAGATGTAATTACTTGCAAGTATTTTTTTTTTAATTATAAGCACAATTTAGAAACATTTATGTACACAATAAATGCATTGTGTCACATGATTAATTTACATGTAAGTAAATAGTTGTTAAAATTTTAAAATATGTTTGAATATATGAAGGCTGTCTGGAAATTATCCAGCCACATAATACAAAAAATATGACATGAGAGATGCAACACTACGAAACTGGCCGCAGCTATGGGCAACTTCATAGCAACAACGCACCCACGAATCCATCACGTCTTGTGCTGAGTTTTTTGGTGAAACATCAAATTACTCAGCCCCAGATTTGGTGTCCAGTGACCTCTGGCATTTCCCAAAACTTCTGGGAGAACTGTGTGAGGTCCAAAGGTGTTCTGGGATTCACCTAACTTTAGTCATGTAGCATGGACAGCCGCTTCTGGGATGCTTCAGCAAGCCGCAGGATGGCTCGTGTAAATGCGAGCATTGACTAAAGTGTCCGCGAACTGCTCCGGTAGACATGCTGGAGCCCTGCTGTAGACGTGTGCGGTACAGAGGGTCAAAACAGATGTGGAGCTGCGTCTGATGTAAACCAAATTCCCCTTAAAGGAACACTCCACTTTTTTTGGAAATAAGCTCATTCTCAACTCCCCCCGAGTTAATAAGTTGACTTTTACCTTTTTGAAATCCATTCAGCCGTTCTCCTGTTCTGGCGATATCACTTTTAGCATAGCTTAGCATAGATCATTGAATCCTATTAGACCAATTGCATCGCGTTCAAAAATGACCAAAGAGTGTACTAAGACCGGCGGAAAATGTAAAGCTGGTCACATTGGAAGTTACCTAGCTGAGAACTAATTTCAGACACTGCGTGATATTACCGCGCCTGCTGCGTCCATGTTACGGCAGCAAGCTTTCTTGATTATTACACCGGAATGGGAGTGTAGTTCCTAATCTTATCGGCCTAGAAAATCGCAGCTTTACATTGTCCGCCGGTCTTAGTACACAAAATAACTACAGAAGAGTCAAGTTTTAAATAGGACAAATATCAAAACTCGTTGGTCAGTTTTGAACTAAGCTATGCTAAAAGTGATATCGCCAGAACAGGAAAACGGCTGAATGGATTTCAAAACGGTAAAACTCAACTTATTAACTCAGGGGGGAGTTGGAGAATGAGCTTATTTCCAAAAAAAGTGGAGTGTTCCTTTAAGGCAAGTAATTTCACTCGGCGGCCATCTTTGAATTTGCATTGCAGCTCCTATCTCTTTGAATGGGGAAACATCAAATTCAATCAACTGTTTAAGATTAAATTTTGTATTTGAAATCACCATTGAAATCTGACAAGATCTGCCTCTTAAATATTGTTCCTGGTGCTCCAATAGTGTTAAAAAAAAAAGCTTATTTTCCAGACTACATCAGCCAGTGAATGGTTTCAGCTCTCTGCCTTGTAAACGACCCTAAGTAATGTCATTAACATATAAAAGATCACCAGTCATCATCCAAATCTTTTAATTTAGAACAGCAAGGTGCAACAGCTTAAATTTCCAAAAACCTACAGTACTCCGACAAGAAAAAGTGTATTCATGCTCAGACCTAGCCTGGAAAAATCCAGACCCTAATCTATTAAGATTTAGGGTCTGTGATCGAGCAATGAAAACTGCCCAACTCGAGGGGCGGCACAAAGCGTGCATTTGAAACTCTAACTGCACGCAATTGGATAACGCCACGACCAATCACAACAATACACGCTTAGCTACCAGCAGAGCTAAATGATGTTTCATTAACAAAGTTCAGGAGAAGCGCGTCAGATGCTTAGCGTAAACATCACAAGTCAATCAGCGTCATAGGTTTAAATACAGCTGACTCACCTCAATTCACTCGATGGTTTATCAGTAAACCTCCACCACCCCATCTCATCACTCCGAGTTCTCACTACTCCTATTGGGGGGTAACGTACTCTGGGTTCGGGCCACTCCTGAGCTCGGAGCCCTTCAACGGACAGCACGCCAAACATGCACTACTATTCTCCGGCTAATTATATGTAACGTTAAGCGTGAACTCGTGAACTGATAGATTAAACTCTTGCCGTATCCAGTCGGCAAAACAGCAAAAACGTCCTTCTTGCAAAGGAACGATTCGAGTTTTCGATTTTCTGTTCCTCTTTTATATGGAAAGCCAAGTCTAACTCGTTCATTTTAGCGGCCAAAGCCGTTTCAAACAACTTGTTGTTCATCTGTAGCGACAGCGATCTTTCAAAGTTTACTATATGATTCGGACGTCGCAGTGCTGTCATCATCAGCTTAGATCGCCTCTGGCCCGCCTACATCAGATACACCGATTTGATTGGTTCCCACAATTGCTTACGTATTGCAGTAACCTGCATCATTGCTCGATGCCAGAGTGTCTTGCAGAGACAATTCAAATTGTGCTCTCGCGAGACCTCTGGATTTCCAGGGTAGCTCAGACCCTGATGTAGCGCTAAAAACTTTTACACATCAAAGACAGTTTTTACAAATATGAGTGTTGGTGTGGATTTAGGTGCACGCAAACTCTCTATGCGCACTTTATAAATAAGGCCCTATGTGCGTGAATCGGTGGGCGGGGCTAAACAGACAGTGATGTCTATCTTCTTGTGCAGAGGCGGTGCTTATCTACAATATTACATCATAGAGTCTAGACTAACTACAAAGTTCTGAGTTCTGAAACTTACAAGATGTTTTTATAGTACAATGACCTTTTAAAAGATGTCGAAAGATCAATGCAATTTTGGTTTCTCAGTTCATCACCCCTTTAATAAATCTGCTACTTGATTAGAGAACACAGAGTAAAAGGCATTCCCTTTTCCCAAAAACGCCAACACCCATAATGTACATTTGATTTTGGCACCATCCCAATCTGATCTAAAAAAATGTGTAATTTTAACAAAAGCCCTGAAGCTGTCAAAAGTCCACCGGATGATGTAAAATGACACAACACAACAAAAGAGTACAGATTGTTAATTTATGTACACTAATGTAATAACAATACAAAGCTGGATGAAAATCGACAAACTTATCCTTTAATCGAATTAACCTCATTACTTTTGTTTACATGCATTTTTCAATTGCAATGTGTTAATTACACTTTTATTCACAATGTTTAACTAATAGGGATGCACCGAATGTTCAGCAACTAAAATATAATATAATAAGCGAAAAGGCAGAATAAATTATACCAAACAATGATGTGACGCAAACAAATAGAGGCATCAATGCAGCAAACATGTTGGCAGTGTGGAAGCATTTAAAACTGTCAGAGAAAGACGCAAAAATCATTACAAGCACCGACAGCACGAGACTGTTTAGAACCACATCGCATGTCTTCCATGAGAAAAGGAAGGGGGGGGGGTTGTTGCAGGTTACTGCATAATGACTGAAATCGCAAAATGGCCTTAAACCATTAGTAAATAAATCACAGAACGTTATGTTGTCTAATACACGCACCAATTGTATTTATTCTGACAGCGCTGCACAAACTCGTAATCCAGGGTTCAAAGTCCAAAGCACGAGGAAAATCTGAGTAATGAGAATCATTCATAAATCTGCTGCTGTCAGCAAAAAGTAGTACTGAGGTCTTCTTGTGGGTTTCCGCCAAAATAAAAGTCAACATTCATAAATGTTAGCATCGTAATTTTACCTTTGTTCTGTAAAATAAAAAAAAGTAAGACAAAAATAATGATAACAATCATTACAACCGCTTTATTAACACATTTATTATAACATTCCCCTTTGCTCTGCAAGGCTGCATTTATGTGTACATTAAAAAACACATGCCTGATTCAAGTAGGGGGTATTAAAAATGGCCAAAAAAAATTATTTTACTAACTTATTCATTTTAAGTTCAATTGTGCTTTGTTGGTAGGCTATAATGTCTGCTGGAATGTTAAACATCTTCAGTGGTTAAGTAACTATTTTTAAATTGTTGTTTTGTAATTGATTGACAAGACAAAACTGTAAAAAGCACATTTTGGCTATTTAATTTATGCAATGGTGAAAAAAATGGCAAAATACACAGGGGAAAAAACACAAAAAACTGTGTTCGGTAATCGGCCTTCAGCCTTTTGTTCGGCTTCAGCCAAGAATTTTCATTTCTGTTCATCCCTATTAACTAATTTATACAGTTGGCCTGAAGTTCATGACAGCACAGCCAGTGTAAGATTTTCCCCATTTTATTGTCTTCATGGAGAAAACCTAAAAGTAAGATCACTTAGAGAAGTAATAGCACGTCTCTCCTCAACAAACCGCATTTGATGTGTCATGCATTTTCGTAGCACACAGCTTACACATCAAAGTTGGAAGAGTTTGTTCAAATCACTAACTCACTGCATAAGCAACAGTAATAGCGATGTTTGCCTCAGCAAACACCACTAATTGGGTATACTTTCTGCACGTATCTAGATGGACACAGATACCAGGTGAATCAGAAATAGTACTTTAAGCAACTGTTAACAGCCGTTGAAAAAACAAGATAAGTGTTGGTTTTGGCATTAAATGGTAACTTACTGTGAGCATTATACCCAAAAACAATGTTACCTAAATTAGCCATTTTCCCATAGAAGATGGTTACAGTACAACTCTGATAGGATTCTCTGGAAAGGCTGTGACCTCACAGTCTCCACATTAATCCTGTTGGCCAATTCAAGTTCCGTTGAGCTCTCTGAGAGCGACATGGTCCTTGATTAACAGTATGCTGTAGTGGGCACGTTTCAACAAATAATAACAAGCACGGAGCGATGCGGGGCTGATTAATTACATGTTTTTCAACATCATCAGTAAACAGTTCCAGAGCGTCATTGCTCTCTCTGACAATGTAAACATTGACGTTTTCCAGCTCATCTGATGTTTGGTCTACACTTGTGTTTGTGGTCACATGTTTGTTCGTTTGGAGGGAAAGGAGCCACCCAGGGTCCGGCATGAGTGCTCACTGATGAGTAATCCATGTTTCCGGGAATGTGGAAACATGTCAACTAAAGATTAATAAATTTAAGGAATGTCAAATAAGTGGTCCATTCCGATTTCAGTCTGAGAGGATACAGACGCTTGTTTTGGGAAAAACAAACATGATACCTGACGTATACTCAAGCTATGCAAACACATGTTTTTGAAGAAAACAGACAATGTACGTAAGGAGTTAAAGGTGATCGTTTTTGGATGCTAAAATACTTTCTCCTATTGCAGGTTAATGAGTTCATTATAAATAAGCCACTGGAAGGATGAGAACACAGAAAACAGTAAACAATGACTCCACTGGACTTTTTAAAAACATTGCTGTGTTTATTTGTGCATCCCAAGCTACAGTGAGTGACTCAACTAATGTCGTAAGTTTGGGGACAGGACTTTCTGTTTGTCCAACCAACAGCGAAACTGTTTGAAAACAGTCATTATTATTTTTTGCAATTCCTCAGAAATTATGACTTCATGAACAAGTTATGTTATAAATTAGTCACTGTATTTTTTACCTTGTTTTTATAAATTGAAAAGTTATCAATGGTAATCAAAAGCAGGTACTAGATGCTGTCAAAAAACAATGTAATATTGTTCTGTTTGTTAGAAACACGCAGTGCAGTTGTGTTGTCTGCTTTAATTGCTTAAATTAGGCCTTTACCTCAAATTTATAAATGATGTTGTACATGCAAGGAAAACTAAATATTGTAGCCATGAATTAAGAATTCAGTCCCACAAAGTATTTATTTGATGACTTGCTTTTGATAAATTGTGGGCACAATGTCTGTATTTTTTTCCTGCAAATCATGTGCACCGTATATAAATCAGAATATTGGAAAATAATTATTATAGAGAAACTATCTGATAAAAGATGTAAAAAAAAATTCTAGGTGTTATTAATATCTATAGCAGGCAAAAAGGTTAGTAAAATAGTACAATACATTAATAATATGAACCAACAATGACAGTAAATATTTATCAATAGGGTCAGAAAAATGTGGAAGCCTGTTTCTGCCACTGAATAATTTTTTCTCAGAATTGCGTGATACAAATTCTCAATTCTGATTTTGTTAGAATGTTAGTTCTTAGAAGTTAAGTCAGAATCATGTTGTATTAACTCACAGTTGCTCACAATTATGACTTTATTTCTCACAATTGTGAGTTTATATTTCACAGTACTGACTTTATAATTCACAATTCCGAGAAATAAAAGTCAGACTTGTGAGGTATGAACAAGCAATTGCGAGAAAACAATCTAAATAGCGAGTTTATATCGCAATTCTGAAAAAAAATGTCACAATTGTGAGATATAAAACTCACAAAAAAAGTTTATATCACACAATTCTGAGGAAAAAAGTCTCCCAATTCTGAATTTATAACTTGCAATTGAGCTTATATAATGCAATTCTGACTTCATACCTTAATTGCAATTTATATCTCACATATCTGAGAAAAAAAGTCTGAATTGCATGAAAAAATTCAGAATTGTGAAATACAAACTCACATTTGCAAAAAAAAAAAGTCTGAATTGCTAGTTTATATCTCTTGATGCTGACTTTATAACTCGCAATTGCAAGTTTTTTTTAGAAAAAGTCAGAATTGTGAGACAAACTAGAAATGATGAGAAAAAGTTGAGTTTACATTATGACAAAATTTTAAAAAAAAAATCTGAATTGTGAGTTTATATCTCCCAATTCTGACTTTAGAACTCACAATTGCAAGTTTATATCACACAATTCTAAACAAAAAAGTCTGAATTGTTCAATTGTACAAACTCACATTTAAAAAAAAGTCAGAATTGAAAAAAAGTCTCCCAATTCTGACTTTATAAATTGCAATTGCAAGTTTATTTTTCACAAATTTTAGAAAAAAAAAAGTCAGAATTGCCTGAAAAAAAGTCAGAATTGCGAGATAAAAACTGAGTTTATGTCACACAATTCTGAGGAAACAAAAAGTAAGAAATGCGAGTTTGTATCATGCAATTCTAAGAGAAAAAACTCAGAATTGTGAGGTATAAGCTCGGAATTCTAAATTTAATAAACTTAGATGACTTTAATAAAAAGTCACAATAACCTTTTTTAATTTTTTTTTTTTTTTTTTATTCAGTTGCAGAAACGGGCTTCCATAGAAAAATTTCCTTCTTAGAGGGAATGCAAGTTTATTTCTCTGACCCCACTGGCAGATAAGCACACTTAATTTTGTTACATTGCTCAGAAAACAAGACTTCATGCCTTAATTTTCCATCTCAAGTAAATGCATCTTGATATATAGGCATCTGTTTTATTGCATTGCAGTGCGTTACATTGCATGATACAATTAATGCCATATGCATTTAAGAATTTCTATTCTGATTTGAATTTTAGGCTTTTATTTTTGGAAACCCACAGGAAACCTGTAATGCATTATTAAAAAAATCTCTTAATATTATTTCATGCACCTGAGCTAACATGAAATAATGTAACAAATGTATTGCTCAAATGTTAGTTAATCCTTGTTGTAAAATGGGTCACACTTTAATTTGAGGAACAAATCTCACTACCGACTAATTATTTGTAACTACTAGTGTTGCCTTAGTAAACTCCTGGTTTGCTGCTTATTAATAGTAAGGTAGTTGTTATGTGCTTTCTAACATGTGCATTGTACAACTGCCAATAAGGTAGTAAAATGCAAGCTAACATGCAACTAGTTAATGGTGAGAATTGGTCCCTAAACTAAAGTGTTACTGTAAAATGTTACCATTCCATTTGTTACCATGTGTAACTATTGTCCATTCTTCCCAGTGCAAACTGCTTCCTTCCACTGTTTTTTGGCTTCGAAACAAAAGTGTTTGAAGACAGGCTCTCAGCAACCTTCAGACTTTAAAACAATCAAATGATCGCACATGTGAACAATGGAAATAAACCTACAGCCAATGACGAAGATTTGTCAGTCTAACAATGACACCAAAAACAAGAATCTACAATGATTATTTCCACATGTACATCATTTTTGAACACTGTCAGTTTACGCTATGTTCTTTCTGTTCTTTCTCTCTCTCTCTTTCTGTCTCATAGTGACTAATAAACAGCCCTATAAATAACATCAGAGCTTTAAAAACAGTGGAAAATGTTTGTTGTGGTTTTTTGTTTTGTCGTCGGAAGATCCTGCAGACATACAAACATGTAGGGCAGTAATTATTGTCTGTTTAGTGGGTGAGCAGTTGGGTGCAAAGGGACACTCAGCAGTCACGGCCCCCTCCGGCCCCTCCATCAGAGACAGACAGTCAGCAAACCCAGAGAGAAAGGGTGAAAAATACATTATTTCATTTGTGTGGCACATAAAGTGGGTTTAGTGGGTCATGCTTTCATTTGCTGGGGCTTGCCACAAATGTTTCTGAATAAAGAATGTGTCCCTTTAAACGATGCAGAAAATGGTTTGACACAAACATCTGTCCAGACTGGCCGCAATCATGCAACTCAACACTTCATCTGACATGTTTTATAATAAAAAGATTAAGTCTTTAACTTGACTGTTACATCTAATGTTAAGTGCTCAAGTCGAGGCCCATGAAGTTTGGATAAAGAGGTCAATGCGGCTAAAGTCTCCCTCAAGTGAAACATGATTATTTTTCATGTGACACTGGACTGCAAAACCTTAAGTTTTTTCTTTTATGCCAAAAAAAAAAACATTAGGATATTAAGTAAAGATCATGTTCCATGAAGATATTTTGTACATTTCCTACCATAAATAACTTAATTTTTGATTAGTAATATGCATTACTTCATTTGGACAACTTCAAAGGCAACTTCTTAGTATTTAGATTTTTTTGCACCCTCAGATTTCAGATTTTCGGCCAAATATTGTCCTATCCTAACAAACCATACATCAATGGGAAACATATTTATTCAGCTTTCAGATGTATGAATCCCAGTTTGTGGTCCAGGGTCACATATGAGAAACACAAAGACATTTTATTTTGCTGAATAATGATGGAGGATAATTTGTGGTAAAAGGAGTTAGTTAACTGTTTATTAAAATTCATGTAAATATAAAAACAGCTAAACCATGCGCTTTATATACTGTAGGAGCAACAGTCACTATGCAAACACTGTGAATACAGCAATAAATCTACAGAAACATTCAAGTATATACTTTTTTAAAACAACTACCTGATGCACTTTTTTGTATTTTATTTGATATTTTTATTTATTTTTATTCATTTAGTTTTTTCTTCATGAAGCATTTTATAAAGTGTAAAAAGGTCTAAAATTTTTTTACAAATTATTTCTCATTGATTTAACTCATAAAATCATTTTAATTCATGTATTTGGTTGATTCTGTGATTTAAAATAATATTTCTGACTTGAATAAAAACAGTTAATTTGGATATTACCATTTTTCCAGTGTAAGAACATTGTTTTGCTTTTGGAAAATGCAGTGCGAATTTGCAGATGCAATATTAGTAAAATGCCACTCTGATTAACATATTATTATAATTAAATTATTATATTACTATAATAATACATTCATTACACAATTTATTAATCTTTGCTAATGTTAGTTAATAAAAATACAGTTGTTCATTGTTTGTTCATGTTAAGTTCACGGTGCATTACTAATGTTAATAAACACGACTTGTGATTTTAATGATGTGTTAGTAAATGCTGAAATTAACATTAGCTAAAATTAACAGAAATGCATGGAATGTTCGGCAAACAAAAAAAAGGGTAAAATTATACCGAACAATGACGTGATGCGATCAAATAGAGGTGCGCACTAATGCAGCAAACATGTCAGCAGTGTAGAAGCTGTATTGTCTGAGAAAGACGCAAAAATCATTACAAGCACTGACAGCACAAGACTGTTTAGTATTGCAAAGGAAAGGGGTGGTTGTTGCTGGTTACTGTATGATGACTGAAATCGCAAAATGGCCTTAAACCATTAGTAAATAAACTACAGAACGTTATGTTGTCTAATACATGCACGAATTGTATTTATTCTGACAGCGCTGCACAAGCTCCTTAGCCAGGGTTCAAAGTCCAAAGTGCGAGAATCTGCGTGATGAGAATCATTCATAAATCTGCTGCTGTCAATAAAAAGTAGTGCTGAGGCCTTCTTGCAGGGTTCCGCCAAAATAAGTCAACATTTATAAATAGTATTGTAATTTTACTGTTGTTCTGTAAAATAAAATAAAAAAGTAAGACAAAACTAATGATACAATCATTACAACAGCTCTATTAATATATTTATTATAACATTCTCCTTTGCTCAGCAAGGCTGTACTTTAAAAAAAAAACATGCCTGATTCAAAAAGTGGGTCTTAAAAATGGCCAAAGAATATTATTTTACTAACTTATTAATTAAAGTTAAATTGTGCTGTGTTGGTAGGCTATAATGTTTACTAAAATGTAAAAAATGTTCAGTGTTAAGTAAATATTTTTAAATTATTTTGTAATTGATTTTTTTCTTTGAACAGCAAGACAAAACTGTAAAAAGCAAATATTGGCTATTTAATTTATGCAATGGTAAAAAAAAAAAACTGGCAAAATACAAGGGGGAAAAACAGTGTGTGGCCCAGTGGGTAATTTTGTTCGGCCTCGGCCAAGAATTTTCATTTTGGTACATCCCTAAAAATTAATAAATGCTGTAGAAGTATTGCTCATTCTTAGTTCTTAGTTCATGTCAGCAGCCATATCACCCTGTAGCCCAAGATTGGTCGCCCATTGAAGCTAAGCAGGGCCCATTGGCCTCTGACCATTATGGCCTCCGAATCATCCACATATTCTGATTGGCTTCATCACTCTGTCTCCTCTCCACCAGTCAGCTGGTGTGTGGTGGGCGTTCTTGCGCACTATGGCTGCCGTCGCATCATCCAGGTGGATGCTGCACACTGGTGGTGGATGAGGAGATACCCCTGACACTATAAAGCGCTTTGAGTGTCTTGAAAAGCGCTATATAAATGTAACAAATTATTATTATTATAATTATTATTATTCATGTTAACTAATGTAGTTAACTAATGTTACCTAATGAACCTCATTGTAAAGAGTTACCATTATTACTAAATAAAATGAACATTAAACATTATTAACAGATACAACTTTTGATTTTAATAATGTAAATGTTAAAATTAGTATTAGCTAAGGTTAACAAATGCTTTAGAATCATCGGCAAGTTGCAACCGTAGTCACTAATAGCCTCTTGGGTAGAACGCCTACATATTGCTCTTCGCGCATCCCCAGTTCGATTTCCGTTTCATGGACCTTTCCCTATCCTACCCCCCTCTTTCGCTTCCACTTCACTTCCTGTCTAGATACTATCCTGTCATAATAAAGGAGAAAAAAGGGCAAAAATAAATATTAAAAAACAAATGCTTTAAAATTATTCTTCGTTGTTAGTTCATGTTAATTAATGTAGTTAAATAATTTTAGCAATATATATATATATATATATATATATATATATATTTGTTTTTTTTTTTTTTTTTTTAAATGAACAAGTAAAATTCCCAGAAGATTCCAGTTTTCCCTGAAGCTTTCATGCGGTCTTCTAATGGTCACCATTAGATTGCATAGTGATACTCCAGACGACGACAGACGTTTGCTGATGACTAAATGTTAGTTCAGACCGACTCTGATAAACAGGAAAAGAGATAGTATGGATCAAGAGTGAGAATCACAGGAAGACATCTCCGTGTCACGTTATGGGAATATCCTCAGTGAAAAGACACAGACCAAAATAAATAAATACATTTAAAAGTTGCCTTGTCTTTCTCTCTCTTAAACACCAACTTAAGGATAATGTAGAGTCAGGCGGTTAAAAAATACACTCCACTTATTACATTACTTCTTACTGGTTTTAGTTTAGATATTTTTAACATTATCTGCAGCTAAACTTTGACTGTGTTGGCAATACAAACATCATGCTAATACACTGTCATGGCGAAACCGCAATAGTAGAATGTGAGTTGTCTGACAACCTACAGCTTGTTTTCAAATGAATTCCCCAATTATTTGTCTCCATTTGAGTTTGAGACAATCGTCAACAATTGTTCAAAATATCGCCAGTTTCTTTTATATCAGCGCCTTATAATCTCTGAGTCAGTATTCTTTCACTCAGTCATAAACACATGTGGATGTGCGTCTTGGCAGGACAACAACAGGCCTTAAAATAGCCCCAGTGAAAGAGGAAGTCTAAATACAGCCAGGACAGGAAGAAAAGTGTGTGAGAAGTATAAACACATCAGGAAGCGATGCATATGCACCTTCCTCCTTCCCTGCTTCCCTCTCTCTCTCTCTCCACATTTTCCCAGTCATATCAGAAATGAAAAGCTCATATTGTCTGCACCTTTATATTGCTGTGTGTGCATCATGGGAAGTTGTTTTGCCAATGAGAGCTACATTATAATGAGAATGGAAGTGGACTACTAAACACATGGAAAGTTTCTTTGGCTGTTTTCCCACAGGACAGAGAAACTGCTTCATGAGTGTTTGTTCTCTACAGGTGTGTAACAGAGAGGGGAAACAGATGACCTCTTCCGCTCTCTCTTTGTTTCTCTCTCCCTTTCCGTCTCATTCACTTGTTCCTTCCAGCTGGAGTTGTTGATACACGTCCAGCCTCCACATTCTCACACGTTTGGAGAGCGCTTATTGTTTCTCAAACAGCGGAACCGGAGAATAACACTGTTTTATTCCCAGCTGTGGAGTCTGTGTAAATGCACACGTGTGCATGACACTGAGAAACCATCAGTCACGGCTGCGACTACAAGACATCATGATCCGCACAAGAACGAAAAGTCCTGCTCTAAATGTATGGTAAACCACGTCTACTGGCTGGCAGCATTGACAGTTTCTCCGTCAGTGTCAATAGCTGTCGCCACCTATTGGAGAGTTAGGACAATCTCTCTAAATAACTCTCTGAATTTGAATTTTAAACCCCTTTGACCGTCATTGTCCAAAACAGGATGTTACAATGATTTAGTCACAATTACTATCCAGCAAAATAAGCTAGTTTTCAGCATAACTAGAAAAAGTGTAACATTAAAGTCAAAAGTTTACATACACCTTCCAGAATCTGCTAAATGTTTCAAGTTTACTTTATTTATATAGCACATTTAAAACAGCCAGAAGACTGACCAAAGTGCTTTACACTTGGAAACATCCACAAGAAAAATTAAAAGGAAACAAGACACATGGAATAGACAAAATAAAACCTAATAGGCCATTGAAAACAAATGGGTTTTTAAAAGTGATTTTAAAATAGTCAGACTAGGAGCCGTTCTGATCTCAACTGGCAAGTCATTCCGAAGACGAGGCACAATTATTGAAAAGGCACGGTCACCTCTACGCTTAAGTCTAGAGTGTGGAATTAAACGGAGGTTCTGGTCGCAGGATCTCAAAACTTCTCAAGGGGATATACTGGTGGAGCAATTCGGATAGGTAAATGGGTGCTTGATGATGCAAAAGTTTTTACAAAAGCATGTTATTTTTTTATTTAGTACTGACCTGAATAAGATATTTCACATACATATAGTACAGTCGTGGCCAAAAGTTTTGAGAATGACACAAATATTAGTTTTCACAAAGTTTGCTGCTCAACTGCTTTTATAAAAGATCTATAGATCTTTGTTTCAGTTGTTTCTGTGACGTACTGAAATACAATTACAAGCACTTCATACGTTTCAAAGGCTTTTATCGACAATTACATGACATTTATGCAAAGAGTCAGTATTTGCAATGTTGGCCCTTCTTTTTCAGGACCTCTGCAATTCGACTGGGCATGCTCTCAATCAACTTCTGGGCCAAATCCTGACTGATAGCAACCCATTCTTTCATAATCACTTCTTGGAGTTTGTCAGAATTAGTGGGTTTTTGTTTGTCCACCCGCCTCTTGAGGATTGACCACAAGTTCTCAATGGGAGTAAGATCTGGGGAGTTTCCAGGCCATGGACCCAAAATTTCAACGTTTTGGTCCCAGAGCCACTTAGTTATCACTTTTGCCTTATGGCACGGTGCTCCATCGTGCTGGAAAATGCATTGTTCTTCACCAAACTGTTGTTGGATTGTTGGAAGAAGTTGCTGTTGGAGGGTGTTTTGGTACCATTCTTTATTCATGGCTGTTTTTGGGCAAAATTGTGAGTGAGCCCACTCCCTTGGATGAGAAGCAACCCCACACATGAATGGTCTCAGGATGCTTTACTGTTGGCATGACACAGGACTGATGGTAGCGCTCACCTTTTCTTCTCCGGACAAGCCTTTTTCCAGATGACCCAAACATTCGGAAAGAGGCTTCATCAGAGAATATGACTTTGCCCCAGTCCTCAGCAGTCCATTCGCCATACTTTTTGCAGAAGATCAATCTGTCCCTGATGTTTTTCTTTTGGAGAGAAGTGGCTTCTTTCCTGCCCTTCTTGACACCAGGCCATCTTCCAAAAGTCTTCGCTGTGCATGCAGATGCGCTCACACCTGCCTGCTGCCATTCCTGAGCAAGCTCTGCACTGGTGGCACTCCGATCCCGCAACTGAATCCTCTTTAGGAGACAATCCTGGTGCTTGCTGGACTTTCTTGGACGCCCTGAAGCCTTCTTAACAATGCAGTGGAAAGTTTATTTTTGGGATTAAGTTAATTTTCCTGGCAAAGAAGGACTATGCAATTCATCTGATCACTCTTCATAACATTCTGGAGTATATGCAAATTGCGATTATAAAAACTTAAGCAGCAACTTTTCCAATTTCCAATATTTATGTAATTCTCAAAACTTTTGCCCACGACTATACACAAGAGAAAATAATAGTTTTTTTTTTATAGGCCCCTGTTCAAAAGTTTTCATACATTTGATTCTTAACCCTCTGGGCCTCTTCGGTCATTTTTGACCGAAAAATTTTATGTTTTGAATTTTTAAAAATCGTAGCTTCATCAGAATGAGATGACACTTGGTGACTTTTGTTGCATTAGCTATGTGAGTACAAAAAAAAAATCAGTGACATGATTCGGATATGTTAAAGGGTCAAAAAAAAAATAGTCACACTTGGCTCCTTCGCGGTCAAAAATGACCGACATAGGAAATGAATGGGAAAAACGACAAAATGTGATAATTCAGATAATCTTTTGGTAATACAAGCTACAAATGAGCAACTGTGCTGAAAAGAAGTGTTCAGCAAGCAAGGACTGACACTCTAAAATAACAAAAGTACAGAACTGACACACACACGCACACACACGCGCGCACACACACACACAGACACACACACAGACACACAGAAATAAGCAGAAAAATGCAAAACCTGATATTTATCCAATCAAAAAAAATATCTAAACCTTGCCAAAATTTATCGTTTAGAATGTCTGAATATATTTCTAAATGCAAAGCCTAATAAAATGAAGAAACAGTAAAAAGAAAAAAAACAATAGGAATCCCAAAGCCCCTGTATATATGTATATAGGGAGATACAGGAGTTTACATGGCATTACACAAGTTTTTATTTTTTATGCCACTAGATGGTGCAATTTTCACTTTAAAAAAATGGATTTTAAATGCTTTTACTCTATTTTAATGTGAAATGTTGTATTTATTGAAAAATAATAAATACATAATTAATTAAAAAATATAATATAAAATATAATTCTACTGGGAAAAAATTGCTCATTAAAACTGTATAAATATTGCATAGATTCATAAAAAATGCTCAAAATTCTAAATAATAATTACAAAATATTATTGAACAAAAATATATTTAATTGATTTTCCTGAAAAAAAAAAAAAGTTACTTTTTAAGGCTTCGGTCACTTTTGACCGCGAGGGAGCCAAGTGTGACCCCTTAATGAGGAGGCCCAGAGGGTTAATACTGTGTTGTTACCTGAATGATCCACAGCTGTTTAGTGATAGTTGTTCATGAGTCCCTTGTTTGTCCTGAAGAGTTAAACTCCCTGCTGTTCTTCAGAAAAATCCTTCAGGGCCCACACATTCATTGGTTTTTCAGTATCTTTGTGTATTTGAACCCTTTCCAACAATAACTGTATGATTATAAGATCCTTACACATTGAGGACAACTGAGGCACTCATCTTTAACTATTACAAAAGGTTCAAACTCTCACTGATGCTTCAGAAGGAAGCACAATGCATTAAGAGCCAAGGGGTGAAAACTTTTTGAATTTGAATCTGGGTAAATTTCACATGGGAAACATGTAAGTTTCTTCTGTAGCTTCTGAAGGGCAGTACTAAATTAAAAAATATATTTAGGCAAAATAAGAAAAATGTACACATCTTCATTTTAATCAAAAGTTTTCACCCCTGGCTCTTAATGCATCATTTTTCCTTCTGGAGCATCTGAACCTTCTGTAATTGTTGAATATGAGCCCCTCAGTTGTCCTCAATGTGAAAAGATGGATCTCAAAATCATATAGTCATTGTTAAAAAGAGTTAAAACACAAAAATGCTAAAAAAACAAAAAACAAAGAATTTGTAGGACCTGAAGGATTTTTCTAAAGAACAGCGAGCAGTTTAACTGTTCAGGACTAACAAGGGACTCATAAAACAACTATCACTAAACAAAAAACACAGCTGTGGATCATTCAGGTAAGAACAACAAATTAAGAATGAAGTGTATGTAAACTTTTGAACAGTTTTTTTTTATATATATATAAATTCAACTATCATTTTCTCTTCTGCAAATGCAATTTATATGGAATATCTTATTCAGGTCAGTACTAAATAAAAAATAACATGCATTTTGTATCATCCCTCTTATTTTGGTAAAATAATTATCATTTTTCAGACTCTACAAGGTGTATGTAAACTTTTGACTTCAACTGTACATTCAATATAAAAATGCCAAAGATTTTAAAGATATTTACGTTAAGCAAACTTTGCTAAAGTACCCTGGTCTTGATATGTACACAAAAGAAGATATTTAGAACTTTTTTGGTCTATATAAAACACTGGACCCTGTAGAGTGCTGCAGTCATGACGTCAATTCACCTTGGGTTTCTTGAGATTTTATTATGGGTTTTGTGAATTCATAAGTAAAATAAGGTCAGTGGTAAAAATAACTTGGTGATACTTGGACCACAGGAAAATCTTGAGAGAATCCATGTGTGTTCTATGTTTGACATCACAGCTAAAGCACTTTATTGACTTTCATGGCATGTAAAAAGTTAAAAACAAACAAAAATCACTATATTTTTCAAATGATCTTTTTTTGAGTTCAACACAAAAAAGACATGACAAAGTCATACAAGTGTGACTGGCATGAATGATGTGAGGGTGAGTAAATAATGACATACTTGTTGTTATTGAGGGGAACTATGACAAGCGCAGCACAATTACCATTGCTCATATGTAGGACTTGGTGTGTTTAAATAAACCCATATCTCTTAGCATTAAACTTTAGCTAGTAACTTACCCTGCAAAGTGCAATGACACAAATGAAAGAATGTCCAGAATATCGATTGAGGATAAGCTCTTTTGCTCTTTCAGCCACCAACCAGAATCCCCTAGCAATATAACCTCTCCATGTTAAAAATACCTGAGCAAGAACTCAGCAATGCCTTAACAAGCAACCAGAACACCCTAGAAACCTAGTAATGTGCTACAACCTTGTAAAAAAGAATTGCACTTTAACATACTTAAAAAAAAAAAAAATGTTATTAAGCATAATTTCCATGGAAAGTTTAGAAAAAATACTATAAGTGTGAATAAAATGTAATATGTTTGGAAGTGCATGTGTTACAAACGGGATGACTGAGAGTGGGGATCCAAATGCAAGGCTTTATTAGACGAGGTCAAAACAGACAGGGTCGATCACCAGCAAACATAAACAGCAAAGATAATCCAATAGCGTAATCCAAAGAACAAGCGTGAGTCAAAATCCAGGTGAGCAGTCCAAAGGAAACAATGAAATGAAGACCAGAAACTAGAAAACTATGACTAAGACTAGGAATAAACTGACTAAGACTATGACTATGAAAACAGGGAAAACAAACAGGGAAAAATGCTCAGTAATGTCCACAAATGTAAATCAATACTTCGCAATGTGTGTGTGTGATGAGCTGGCTTTTATGTCTGGTAAACAGGAAGTAACCATAGAGGCAGCAGAGGGAGCAGCAACAGTCAGTGGGGGTAAGGGCTCCCTCTGCTGGCCTGGCGTAACATAGCCCCCCCCCAAGGAGCGGCTTCCAGACGCTCCAAAAAACAACAGGAGGAAACAGTCCAGGGGAGCGGTGGGGGGGCCAGGAGACTGAGGCAGAACAGGTGGGGCAAAGGCCCTCCAGAGCAGGGCAGGAGATTCAGGAGCCCTCCAGGGCAGGGCTGGAGGCAGAGCAGTCCTTTGAGGTGGAGCAAGAGTCTTAGGAGCCCTCCAGGGCGGAGCAGGAGGCTTAGCGACCCTCCGGGGCAGAGCAGGAAGCGTAGAAGCCCTCCAGGGCGGAGCCGAAGGCGGAGCAAGGGGTTTAGGAGCCCTCCAGGGCGGAGCAGGAGGCGGAGCGGCCCTCCAGGGCAGAGCAGGAGGCGCAGGAGCCCTCCAGGGCGGAACAGGAGGCGCAGGAGCCCTCCAGGGCGGAGCAGGAGGCGCAGGAACCCTCCAGGGCGGAGCAGGAGGCGCAGGAGCCCTCCAGGGCGGAGCAGGAGGCGCAGGAGCCCTCCAGGGTGGAGCAGGAGGCGCAGGAGCCCTCCAGGGCGGATCAGGAGGCGCAGGAGCCCTCCAGGGCGAATCAGGAGGCGCAGGAGCCCTCCAGGGCGGAACAGGAGGCGCAGGAGCCCTCCAGGGCGGAACAGGAGGCGTAGAAGCCCTCCAGGGCGGAACAGGTGGCCGCATCATGGACTGGGACCTGGGGAGAACAGGGATAGAGGAGGCAGACAGAGCAAGGAGAGAAGTAGAGAGTTCACGGGAGAACGTGGCCTCCATAGCCGTGACCAGGCAGACGAGAACTTCAGGACCGACTTTCGGGGCGGTTCCTGGGCAGACAGAGACTTCTGGAACGGCCCCAAACGCCAAGACAGAGATGACAGGGAACCTAGGCGGTGCAGGCAGAGCAGGGAGTCTTGGCGGGGCAGACAGAGCAAGGAACCTTGGCGGAGAAGACAGGGCAGGGAACTTTGGCGGCGCTGGCAGAGCAGGGAGCACTGGCGATGCGGGCAGAGCGTGAAGCCTTGGCTGAGCGGGCAGAGCGTGAAGCCTTGGCGGAGCGGGCAGAGCGTGAAGCCTTGGCGGAGCGGGCAGAGCGCGAAGCCTTGGCGGAGCGGGCAGGGCGTGAAGCCTTGGCGGAGCGGGCAGAGCGAGAAGCCTTGGCGGTGCTGGCAGAGCGTGAAGCCTTGGCTGAGCGGGCAGAGCGTGAAGTTCCGCTATGGACGCCACCTCCGAAGGAGGTATAGGCGCAGCGGACATGCGTGCAGAAGAGCTCTCCAGAGCAAACTTGTGGGCAGACTCATGGGCAGAAGAGGCCACTGGGGCACAGTGTGCAGCCCACACACTCAAAATGGCGATAGCCATAACAGGTAACACAGTTGGCGGAGGAATGCCCTCCGGGTCATTGGGCGTGGGGCTTGGGAGCGTTGGCTCTGTGTGACTTGGGAGCGTTGGCTCTGCATGGCTTGGCAGCGTTGGCTCTGCATGACTTGGGAGCGTTGGCTCTGCATGGCTTGGGTGCGTTGGCTCTGCATGGCTTGGGAGCGTTGGCTCTGTATGGCTTGAGAGTGAAGGCTCTGGATGCTCAGGGGAGATGTGACTTGGCAGTGAAGGAGTAGCTATGACCTGACTCGTCATGACAGGAGCAGCAGTGACTTGATTTGGCGTGAGAGGGACAGCTGTGGCTTGACTTGGCTCGGAGGGAACAGCTGCTTGACTTGGCCTGACAGGAACAGTGACTGTGACGTGACTCGACTCGGCAGGGACAGCAGCTGTAACTTGATTTGGCGTGACAGGGACAGCTGTGGTTTGGCCTGGCTCGGAGGGAACAGCTGCTTGACTTGGCTCTGAAGAAACGACTGCTGCGACATGATTTGGCCTGACAGGAACAGCAGCTGTATCTTGACTTGTCCTGGCAGGGACAGTGACTGTGACGTGACTTGACTTGGTAGGAACGGCAGCTGGTGCAGGTTCGAGAGAAGCAGATATGACGTTCACAGGCAATGGCTTGGTTGACGTGGCGTGAGCAGACGCTGGCTTGGTTGACGTGGCGCTAGCAGATGCTGGCTCGGCTGACAGTAAGGGACCAGCTGAACGAGCCGACCGCAGTGGTGGGTCCTCCAAGCTAGACATTAGTCTCTGATACGTCCTGGGAGGGTGAGAGTCTGACGCTGTAGCCACCCTGTTAATAACAGACTCAGGTATGGCGGCCATCTTGCGTGCAGGTTCAAGCGTGGCGGCCATTCTGTGTGCAAGCACGGGCGTGGCGGTCATCTTGGGTGCAGGCTCTGGCGTGGCGGCCATCTTTGCAGCAGGCTCTGGCGTGGCGGCCATCTTTGCAGCAGGCTCTGGCGTGGCGGCCATCTTTGCAGCAGGCTCTGGCGTGGCGACCATCTTAGCAGCAGGCTCTGGCGTGGCGGCCATCTTAGCAGCAGGCTCTGGCGTGGTGGCCATTCTGACCGGGAACTCAGGAACGGAAGCCATCTTATGAACGGGCCTTGGAACGGCGGCCATCTTGTGAGCAGGGTCTGGAAGAGCGGCCATTTTGGGTGCAGACTCAGGAAAGGAGGCCATCTTATGAGCTGACTCGGGAAGGACAGTCATCTTGTGATCGGGTTCGGGGGTGGCGGCCATCTTGTGAACAGGCTTGGGGGTGGCAGCCATCTTGTGAACAGGTTTGGGGATGGCGGCCATCTTGTGATCGGGCCTTGGGGTGGCAGCCATCTTGTGAGATAAGTCAGACGTGGTAGATTTCTTGTGAGCTGGGTCCAATCGGGTGTCCATCTTGAATGCGGACTCAGGAAGGATGGTCCTTCCGAAAGCTGATTCGGGAAAGGCGGCCATTTTGTGAACGGGCTCCTGAAAGGCAGACATCTTATGAACAGGCTTTGAACTAGCAGATATCTTGTGCTTGGGCTCGAAGCTAGCAGACATCTTGTGCTGTGGCTCGAAGCTAGCTGACATCTTGTGCTGTGGCTCGAAGCTTGCAGACATCTTGTGCTGTGGCTCGAGACTAGCAGACATCCTGTGCTGAGGCCCTTCTAGTACTCCCACAGTGAACGGAGATCCACAATGCGACAACACAAAGTCAATAAACTGTGCGAGGGTCCAACTAGGGTCCTCATCGGGTAAATTGTAACCGATATCTGTGTCCAACCCACTCCAAAAACACTCCTTCATTAAGGTCTCATCGTAAGGTGCCAGATAACAATAAGCAATGAAATCCCTCACATAATGCTCGATGGGACGGCCATTTTGAAAGATGGAGCAGAGCAGACTTACGGGGTTGGACAAACTTCCTGCTGAATCCATTCTTGATGGGTTGTTCTGCTGGTGGTGAATAAAGCCGCTGGATCCGGGTGTGGCGAAGTATTCTGTTACAAACGGGATGACTGAGAGTGGGGATCCAAATGCAAGGCTTTATTAGACGAGGTCAAAACAGACAGGGTCGATCACCAGCAAACATAAACAGCAAAGATAATCCAATAGCGTAATCCAAAGAACAAGCGTGAGTCAAAATCCAGGTGAGCAGTCCAAAGGAAACAATGAAATGAAGACCAGAAACTAGAAAACTATGACTAAGACTAGGAATAAACTGACTAAGACTATGACTATGAAAACAGGGAAAACAAACAGGGAAAAATGCTCAGTAATGTCCACAAATGTAAATCAATACTTCGCAATGTGTGTGTGTGATGAGCTGGCTTTTATGTCTGGTAAACAGGAAGTAACCATAGAGGCAGCAGAGGGAGCAGCAACAGTCAGTGGGGGTAAGGGCTCCCTCTGCTGGCCTGGCGTAACAGCATGTTAATTGCAATTAAATGTAAAAATGTAATATTGTAAATTTATATTAAATTTAATTGAACTTTATTTAGCTAACCTGTATGGAAGCCCATTTTTGCCACGTACTGTAAGAAAAAAATCATAGTAAAAATGTATCTCATAATCTCGATTTTTTTTTTAAGTCATAATTTCGACTTTATCTTGTAATTGACTTAGTAAGTCATAATTTTGACTTTTATCTTATAATTTTGACCTTTTAAAGTCATCATTTTGACTTTTTATTTCATCATAATTTCGATTTTTTTAAATGAGAATTTTTATTTTTTATAGTCAGAATTTTTATCTTGTAATTATGACGTAGTAAGTCATAATTTGGATTTTTTTTATCTCATAAATTCTACTTTACAAGTTATCATTTCGATTTTTTAAGTCATAATTTCAACTTTTTATCTCATAATGTTGTCTTTTCATCTCATAATTTCAACTTTTTAAGTCTGAATTTTTTTTATCTCATAATCTAAATTTTTTTCATCATTTCGACTTTTATCTTGTAATTGACTTAGTCATAATTTTGACTTATCTCATAATTTCTACTTTGTCATCATTTCGATTTTTTAAGTCATAATTTCAACTTTTATCTCATAATGTTGACTTTTTAAAGACTTTTTATCTTGTAATTATGATTTTAGTCATCATTTTGACTTTTATCTCATAATCTTGACTATCTCGCAATGACAAGTCAATTTCGACTTTTTATCTCATTTGTATGACTTAGGTCATAATTTAAACTTTTTATCTCATAATGTTAACTTTTTAAAATCATAATTTCGACTTTAATCTTGTAATTATGACTTAAGTCATAATTTTGACTTTTTAAGTTAGAATTTAAATTTTTTTATCTCATAATTCCGAATTTTGACTTTTTATCTGGCAATTATGACTTAAGTATGCCATAATTTTGACTTGTTTTCTCATAATTACGACTTTTAAGGTCATAATTTCGATTTAATAACTCATACTTTTGCCTATTTATCTCATAATCACGGCCCTTTTTAAGGCATTTAATTTTTTTCTTAAGTAGCAAAAATTGGCTTCCTTAGGGTCTAAGGACCTTTTGATCTAAATATATCTTTATACATTCATAATTAACTCTGCTGTCTTTGAAATACAGTTAAAGTCTTCTCCCAAATGTACTGGCAAGCATTTAAGATTTAGTGCATTTTAAATTTAAATGTAATACTGAACAACACACTACAGTTAAAACTATAATCAAGTACTTTACTTTACTGTTAGTCAACACATCAAAATAAGTGTATTTATTTAAAGCATAACACAACATTTTATTAAATCATTAAATATAGTTATTGCAAAGTGTCCTTTTCAAAAGTATACTTTTGTGTTAAAGTGTTTCAGAATCGAAATTGCTTCAGATTTATTTTAAGATTTAAAGTACACTGCAACTGCACATTTAAACAATTAAGCACATTTCTTTTTTACAAAACAAATCACCAAAATAGTTTTTCTTCAGAAAAAAAGGTAAAAATAGTTTCTATTATTTACTTCCAAAAACATGACACATACTGTCCAGTAATGAAAACATCCTGCTATTACCATCTGATACATCACAGTACCTTCGGACATGTGTTTGTGTGCTTCATCAGCCACTATCACTGATTAGAAGCAGAAGTACACAATGTTGCCATCTCTTTAAATCTGTACCTATCTCTTTAGACAGGATTTAGTGCTGAAATCGTGACATAGTGGCTGTGCTGGTAAACACCACGTATATCATACTTTAATAGGAGGAAGTCATTACAATTGGCCTGACCCCTCCTTGACCCTTGATCAGATTAAAGCAGAGCCAAAGGTCAGGGTGGGTGAGATTTCTACTCTCTATTCTCCACTCATCCAGCCAATCAAATGTGGCCTTTGTCCTAAACACTCAAGTTCCGGCACTGACCCAGGAGTTCCATTACATATGTAATAGTATTTGTGTTAAGATTCATGAAAATAATTCCTAATTCTGTATGAATTAAATTTGTGTTCTCCCTCAAAAAAAGTATGCTAAGGTTACAGAATATGGTCATGCTTTATAAGTACTAATAAACAGCCAATATGCTAGTAATATACATAATAACAAGCAACTAGTTAATATTAGTTAGTGAATATAATAAGGTTTCTTAATCTAAAGTGTTACTGCTTTACATGCTGAAATTCATTAGTATCTTTATTCAGTTATAATGTTACTCTCTGATAAAGCTCTAAAATCTTACTTTTGAATATAGTTAATAATAGTATGGATTTAACAGCTAAAGTGGAGGGAAGAGTTTCCTGAAAAATGGCTTGACTACGACTTAATTTTCACACTATGACTCATACAGCATCAGACGATCTGGAACACAGTCATATGTATAGTCATTAGGACATTTTTGTCCTTCCTGGATCTTTCTGATATGAATGGTCATTCTATGTACATTAGCTATGTAAAGATTCTTTTTATGCCATAGGGAAAAAACATGACAGTGAGTAAATATTTAAAGGAACAGTTCATCCAAAAAGTAATCTCGTCTGAATCAGGAGAGAAATGAGCAGATTTGTATGCAAATTAAGTTTACAAGTGAAAACAGTCCAAAACAGTTGTAAACAAATAGTTATAATGCGAGACAACAACAGCGGTTAGACTTTATTTGCTGGAGGAAATAAAGTCTAGTGGCTGATGAAGCACACAAACACATGTCTCTTTTTTTCTAGCACTTTAGATATAGTTGCTCCTCTACGGTTAAGAAAAATTAAGGAAAACAGTCCGACGCCGTGGTATACTGAACACACTCGTGCACTGAAGAGAGCACGACGAAAAATGGAACGCAGCTGGAAGAAAACAAAACTAGAGGTTTTCCGTACAGCCTGGCGTGAATGTAACATATCCTATAGAAAAGCATTAAAAACTGCTAGATCAGATTAGTTTTCATCTTTCTTAGAAGAAAACAAACATAACCCTAGGTATTTATTCAATACAGTGGCTAAATTAACGAAGAATAAAGCACCAACAGGCGATGAATTTTCCCAACAGCACAGCAGTAATGACTTCATGAACTATTTTACTACCAAGATAGATACTATTAGAGATAAAATTGTAACTATGCAGCCATCCGCTACAGTATCACATCAGATATGCTATAAATCTCCTGAGGAACAATTCCATGCATTTTCAACTATAGGAGGAGAAGAGTTGTACAAACTTATTAAATCATCGAAACCGACAACATGTATGTTAGACCCTATTCCATCTAAGCTACTAAAAGAGGTGCTTCCAGAAGTCATAGATCCTCTTCTGAATATTATTAATTCGTCACTATCGTTTTGTATATGTCCCCAAAACTTTCAAACTGGCTGTTATTAAGCCTCTAATTAAAAAACCTCAACTTGATCCCAATGAATTAAACAATTACAGACCAATTTCAAATCTCCCTTTTCTGTCAAAGATACTAGAAAAGGTAGTGTCCTCACAATTGTGTTCTTTCTTAGAGAAAAATGGTATCTGTGAGGATTTCCAGTCAGGTTTTAGACCGTATCAAAGTACTGAGACTGCTCTTATTAGAGTTACAAATGATCTTCTCCTGTCATCCGATCGTGGATGCATCTCTCTATTAGTACTACTGGATCTTAGTGCTGCGTTTGATACTATTGACCACAATATTCTTTTAAATAGACTTGAAAATTATGTTGGCATTAGTGGTAGTGCACTGGCTTGGTTCGAATCGTACTTATCTGACCGGCATCAATTCGTAGCAGTGAATGACGAGGTATCATATCAATCACAAGTGCAGTATGGAGTACCTCAAGGCTCAGTACTAGGGCCATTACTTTTTACACTTTATATGTTACCCTTGGGAGATATCATCAGGAAACATGGTGTTAGCTTTCACTGTTATGCTGATGATACGCAGCTCTATATTTCTTCACGGCCTGGCGAAACATACCAATTTGAAAAACGAACAGAATGCATAGTTGAAATAAAAAATTGGATGGCAAGAAATTTTTTACTGCTAAATTCTGAAAAAACAGAGGTGTTAATTATTGGACCTAAAACCTCCACATGTAATAACCTAAAACACAGTCTAATACTCAATGACTGCTCTGTCAGTTCGTTGTCATCAGTCAGGAACCTAGGTGTGCTATTCGATAGCAATCTTTCCTTCGAAGGCCACATTTCTAGCATTTGCAAAACCGCATTTTTTCATCTAAAAAATATATCGAAATTACGACCTATGATCACGATGTCAAATGCAGAAACGTTAATCCATGCGTTCATGACCTCAAGGATAGATTATTGTAATGCTTTATTGGGTGGTTGTTCTGCACGCTTAATAAACAAACTCCAGCTGGTCCAAAATGCAGCAGCTAGAGTTCTTACTAGAACCAGAAAGTATGACCATATTAGCCCGGTTCTGTCAACACTGCACACTGCACTGGCTCCCTATTAAACATCGTATAGATTTTAAAATCTTACTGATTACTTATAAAGCCCTGAATGGTTTAGCTCCTCAGTACTTGAGCGAGCTCTGATCATATTATAGTCCCTCACGTCCGCTGCGTTCTCAAAATTCTGGCAATTTGATAGTACCTAGAATATCAAAATCAACTGCGGGCGGTAGATCTTTTTCACATTTAGCACCCAAACTCTGGAACAATCTACCTAACACTGTTCGGGAGGCAGACACACTCTGTCAGTTTAAATCTAGATTAAAGACCCATCTCTTTAACCTGGCCTACACTTAATACATTTCATAATCCAAATCCGTTAAAGGATTGTTAGGCTGCATTATTTAGGTCAACCGGAACACTTCCTATAACACCTGATGTACTCGTTGCATCAGAAGAAGAATGGCATCTACGCTAATATTAGTATCTTTCCTTCTTATTCCGAGGTCACCACAGCCACCTGTATCCAGATCAGACGGTCGCTGCAGTCTCCCGGATCTAATCCGTGCCCATCAGCACCCAGAGGTATCCTCTACAGCCCTGAATGTCAGCAGAGACCACATCAACTAGATGACCCCCAGAGACAGATCATCAGTGAAGACCTCATCACCTAGACGGCCATCGACGCAAGACAGCGAAAACCTCCAGTCTGATTTTGTGGCAACTTGGAACTCTTGCATCTACATTAATATTAGTCTGTTTGTTTCTTATTCCCAGGTCACCATAGCCACCAGATCCAGTCCGTATCCAGATCAGATGGTCACTGCAGTCCCCCGGATCCAGTCCAAACCTAGAGCAGATGGTGGATCAACACCTAGAGCCGAATGTCAGCGGATACCGTGTCAACTAGATGAGCCCCAGAGACAGATCATCAAGAAAGAACTCCTACCCTAAACGGCCACCGGCTCAAGGCCATTTGAACCAGATGAGTCCTCCCCAATTTGACTTAGTTGCAATATGGAACTCTTGCATTATTATTGGCATTTTACTTTATTATTTTGAATACTGTAAGGTTGCTTTGACACAACTTGTATTGTAAAAAGCGATGTATAAATAATCTTGACTTGACTTGACTATTATGAATTATGGATTTGTATTTTGGCCAAAAGCAATGGTTTAAAGTTGAAACAAACACAAACATTTTTTACTTCACAAGACGTTAATTGATGGACTGGAATCATGTGGATTACTTGTGGATTATTTTCACGTTTTATCAGCAGTTTGTCATTCTGACAGCACCCATTTACTGCAGATGTTAAATTTCTCCAAATCCGTTCCGATGAAGAAACAAACTCACTTATTGCTGTGTTTCCACTGCCCTTCCAATTGTCCAAACTTGCGACTTGAAAATACAACCAATGGAAACGCATCAATTTTACAAAAACTCCCATATATCGCAAATAATAGTATCAAATATCAACAATTTATATTTTGCAAAACTGCAACTGCAACTCAAGCATTTAAACTGAGATCTGCAACTAATTATTTTCAGAAAACGTGAACATGCTAAATATCTAAACTAGTCTCTACTACACCTGTGTGTGACTGTAAATGTCTCTGAGCTTTATTACTGTTTTGTGCTCATCATTCGCTATTTTCACCACTTAATCAAGCCACTCTTCTTTAAAACATGATGAAGTTTTATATTTCAGTCATTGCGTTTGTGTTGCCTCTTGTGTTGAGCTATTTCATCCGCAACCATTAAATTACAAAGTGTTTTCACAACGTGTCATCAATCGGCCATATTGGTGGTACTGAACGTAAGCAATGCCACTGAACCAAAGGAAACTCACATATTTTGCATATTACTGCTGCTGAAAATGATCAATTATTGTCATGTTTTGGGCTAAACTAATCGGTCGGACCAGAAAAAAACATTTGGAGTACTATAGACTGCCAAAAGTTATAAACAAATAAAGGAGAAGAATGCAAAAAACTGAGGAATAAAAGGCGTTTGTGGTTGGCCAGACTGAACCAAGATTTCCAGGGCAAGAATCTTGACAACATTCATGTTTGTTCTTATCATTTCCAGTCAGGTAGGTGAAACATTAGGCTAATGTCTTAATACTGCTCATACATATCCTTACCACCTATACCTTTAGTTTGTCAAAATATTGTGCCATTTCCTGCTCCTTGTATATGATTAAGCAGCTTCCACCCATCTTTTCTGTGGCTTAGACTGCATAAATTAGCAGAACAACGTATTCAGTAGTACATTACATGTGCAATCTATGTTGTTGTTTACATCAGAGTATCAGCATCATGGCCGTGTATCAGCTATTTGATTTCTACAGTGACTCAGTTGGTGCACAACATTTTCTTGCTATGAAACCTGTAATCCACATTGACCGATTCAAACTCTATAGCAAACGGTTTGCCCAAGCATTGCAATTATTTTGCATTTTTACTAGATTTCAATCGAATAGCTTTCCCAACAATTTTTTTATGGTACGTTTCGGAAGCTCCCCAAAAATGGCTTTCTGTACTGCTTTGCTAAAGATACATCTCCTTCGATTAAAAATGGCTACGATATACATAAACCTACCAACATTGGTCGTCATAACTTATCAATAAATGGAAAGGTTTTTTTAATCAACATTTATAAAATATCAAATATCAAATAAAGTTTTGTGCAAATCTGTAAAGAAAAAGAAAAAGAAATGAACACTAGAAGCTGAAAAAACATAGACACCTTTTATTCCTTTTCACACAAAGTATGATTTACAGAGTTTGATAAAGCATAATTTACTTGAAGAATATTATATTATGACTTAAAGACAATTTTAATATGCTGGGAGATTTGAAAACTGATGCTTTTGAATGTTAGTATATCCAGCTTCATTTCTATTGGTTTTCATAGACGGTAGGTTTGTTCGGTAGCTCACGCAGTACGGAGATGTATTTGAGAGGTGAAGAGCTCTGGTTTGAATCCTGTTTAACTACAGTTTGACAAAAGGGTTTAAATCTACACACAAGGAAGATTCAGATGGCATCAGCAAATGCGTTTTTATATCGGTTTTGCATTTGTTAACACTATCGCGTAGGTTTAGGGTTAGGTTTGGTATAGGGGAACATTCTCTGGATATTTGAAATCTGAACCGCCGCAATACATAAGTATATCAACGTAATAAAAATGTGCCAGGGTTCACATATTGAACCTGTGTTTTAGCACCACTCAGTGGATATTTCTTTTTGAAACTCTCGTGAAACGTGCAGTAAAGTACGTAAAAAATGTGCTGCTAAAAAGTATCCAGAGGTACGTATTTTTATGAGACTGGGTTGGTATTAAAGTATACATAAACTACTCCTCTAAAATATTGGCATAGCAATTAGGCACTTCACTGCAAAAAATGCTTTTCTTACTAAGATTTTTGTCTTGTTTCCTGCCCAAATATCGAAAATTTCTTAAGTCAAGAAGGATTTTCTAGACGAGTAAAAATTATTTTCTTGTTTTCAGAAAAAAACAAGTCAAAATTAAGTGGGGTTTTGCATGAAACAAACAAAATAATCTGCCAATGGGGTAAGAAAAATAATCTTGTTTTCTGTTTGATATAAGATTATTTTGCTTACCCCATTGGCAGATTATTTTGCTTGTTCTAAGAAATCAGTTGCCTGAATGATACAATGACTCACTCATAAAGACTTGCTGCCACCTACTGTTGAAACAATGTAACCTGCAAAATGAGTCACTAAAAATCCCCTCCATCCTGACAGTCTGTCTGGAATGCGCAAACACAGACAAGTGACACAAACAGTGAAAAGTCCCAGCGCTGACTAAATTTCAAAATGCTCGGAATGCCGGAATCTGGACTGGAATTAACTGTTGCATAATGGGTAATTTAGTAAAGCTAATTAATTGAGCAGTGGTTTTGATTTATAATGTACAAACAACAACAACACTGATGTCTGGTAGACTTTCTCTACTTTCTATGATTACAGAACGATTTTAAAAACTTCAGGTCAGGATCTGTAAGACATCATCACATTGTATCTTCACACAAACAATTAGCAGAAGATAAAGAAAACACACAAAGAAAAGTGTATAGATGGGCAAGACGGCCCCTTAGGGGCCCAATATGCCATAAGAAAGAGTGATGGTGGCTCCAGCCTTCCTATAGTCTGTGCTGTCGCCCACCACTGACCGACCCTCAGCGCTGATGTCAGGATTGAGTGGGGGTGTGATAATTGCTGCCATCTGACCCTCTGTCCTCTGAAAAATGATCCCACTGCAGGAAGGTAAGCACGGACTCCGTTTGTCCAAAGGTGTGGTTTCGCAAACATCCGAATCCTCACTAAAACTACTATCTCTGCCTAAGTGTTTACTTGTGAGGTGCTTTGTAAGTTGACTTTCCAATAATTTTCCTTCCAACAGGAATGAAGATTTTTTTTGTTCCTTGATGCCTGTTAAAGTAATGCATTACCTAATAAAGTGTTTGTTAACTTAATTTGCCTCAAGGCACAGATTTTTACATCAGACAAGGGTTGGCCCAAAATTGACAAAAATCAAAAACAAAATTGAAAATCATACAAATGTAACAAAATCGTTCTTTAAATTAGTGATACTTAAACTTAAGACAAAATCAAAAGCACGAAAACTATTATATTGTTACATTACGTTTATTTTAAAAAATGTGTACACTTGTTATTCCTTCATTTGGCTGTAACTAACTAGTAACTTCTATAACACCATCAATTTTGTATAAATGAACATTAGTTGTTTATCAGTGTATAATTACCAAAGACAAATTAGCAATAAACAGTATATACAGAATAATCACTTCCGTAAATAATTTTTGTTCATTGTTAGTTTAAAATGTCTACTGTAGTAACTAATTTGAACAAATTCAATCTTATTTTAAAATTTTAGCATCATATTGTGTACTTGACAGTGCAGTATATTATTTTCATAACAATTACTCTGTTTAAAATAAATGTAAAAACTGACTTTTGGATACAATATAAGCACAATACACAACAAAGGGGAAAAAAAAACACATTTAATAATTTAACTCGTCTAGAAAATCCTTCTTGATTTAAGAATTTTTAGATATTTTGGCTGGAAACCAGACAAAAAATCTAAGTAAGAAAATGATTTTTTGCAGTGTTGGATGCATCACTAAGGTGAAGAATGGTGGAACATATTTTCAAGGCAAGCAGGTCTTATATCTGCCCTCATCCCCAGTTAATTGTATAAATGGACTCTAACATTTATTTATTTTGCTATCCAGCATTTTATTGTTTTTCCCTATTGCCAGTAACTCTACCGCAAGAGGCCACTAGATGAAAACCTAATCCAATTAACAGTACTCTGAAACTACACCAACTATGTGATTCATCTATTTACAATACAATAAGGACAAAAGCTGTGCCAGACAACAGAATTGTTTTCTAATAGACAGTTCGCTTGAGTCATCTATTAGACATTTACATTGCATTACAGGTTTTGGGAAATACTTTCTTACCCAAGTGACTTTTATTGTGTAAGAGGCATTTACAAGAACAGGTAGATCAAGAACATAAGTACTGGACGCTAAACCTCAAGTTCCAAGAGGACTATTTTTCATTCCATTCCTAAAAGTGATGTTGCTCACATTCATCCTCTAAGCTCTTAGGGGTACTTTCCAAATATACACACCATCTTGCCCAATGAAATTGGCCAACGTCCGGTTACAGCCATCCCACGTTACACTCAAAAGTGACGTGCATTTATTTAAACGTGTAACTTTTATGCGATGAGTTGTGCTGTGACTGGTATGCCAGAGGCATGTTTGGATAATAACAAGGAAAGATTTGATTGGTGCAGAGCTGCTCTATGATAAATGGCTTTGGCGACAAAGTGTCCGATACATTCTGATAGCCCCTGAGAAAGGACAGGGTGAGGGAAGGGGGAAGTCTTTAGAGAGGTCAAAAGGGAGATGCTAAGGTCGTATTGATGAGAGAGGAAGGAACTTTGAAAGAGAAAGAGAGGTGATGAACGACTTAGAATGATAAGGAAAGAAATGGCCAGTGAGCGAGAGAGAGATGCTAACTGAGGAGAGATGTTTTATCTATGAATGACACAATGAGAAAAAGTGGGAATGCACTATGACCTTTGACTCCAGTGGCTCAGGAGAGAAACAAACAGAGGCAAGCACTCACCAGACTGTTTAACTGATCCAATAAACATACTATATAACAACACTGAGAGTAACATGCATACATGTTAGAATCTTACTTCATACGTGTAGACATATCCTTAAGATGTTTTTTTAACACTAGATCTTAACCTCTATTAATACATAACCACCTAAATGGTCATTTTTATTCTATGGAATCAAGTAAATTTCTTTATGTTTTTAAACATTACCTGACAATTAACATCTTTAAGTGTTAATTAGACATTAGATAAAATAATACTTTTAAGGTGAGACACTGCAGGTGAATAGGGTAAAAAAAACTAATAGTTATCACCTTACTTATCCAGTTGATTGATTACTTTGATAACTGCAAACATTTTTTGTATTACAAGTTTTCTAAAATGTTAAGTTTAAATATGCAAATGAGGCATTATTTAATGACATATGCGCTAATTTGCAAACATTTTTTAGTACAAAAATCTAAAAACTGGATGAAGTCAGTTTCAAAATTCTTGTTTAATTTTTTTGACAAATTAGAATTAGAAAGATTTTGGCTATCTTATTTTGTCTCGACATAATTCAGAAAAAAAAAACATTTGAACAGCCAGGAAACACTATATTTTCCTATTTTTGGGGAATAAATGTTGTATAAAATCAAGAAAATTATATATAAACAAATCTTTCTGTAAAAACCTTCAGGATATAGACAGGAATAAAAATGTAAAGTTTGGTGTGTGTAAGTGCTACTGAAAAGGAGATTTATCGCTCAGTGTAGGAGAAAAAAACTCATATTGTAATTTAAATCTATTGACACAAATAGATAAAGCGCTATAAAAGAAACACTTAACAGTGCTTTTTGAATGTTTTCTTTCCACTAGTCTGAAAAAAAAAAAAAAAAAACACTTTTTGGAAAACCAAAAAGCCCAAAATCGTAAACTTGGTAGGTGCATGAAAAAAACTGCGTTTTTGCCTGCAGTGTCTCCCCTTAATACACTATAATTCAAAAGTTTGTCAATACAGTCAATAGGATTTTTTTTTTTCAACAACTAATACTTTTATTTAACACAGATGTATTAAATTGATCAAAAGTGACAGGACTTTTACATTGTTTAAAAAAATCAATTTTTTTAAATTATTTTTGTACTTTTGCTCTTTCTTTTAATCAAAGAATCCTGAAATAAAGTATCAAGGCTTACACAAAATAAGAAGCAGCACAACTGTTTTCAACACTGTCAATCACTGTGTTGGGGAAGGTTACTTTTAAAACTAATGCATTACAATATTGAGTAACTCCCTAATTACATCACTTACTTACTTACACGTTACTTTTTATGGAAAGTAATGTGTTACGTTACTTTTCAAATCTGAGCAGGGCTTGCTTGTTTGTTTTTAATATAAAAAGTTCTATTTCTGGCAAATGTAAAAGCCTTTTCACACCAAAAGCCTGTACAGTAGACCACAGAAGAAAACATTTGAACTCTTCAGCAATAAAAAAAAGGAAAACAAATGTTAGATTACCTTGAGTAATTTTTGCTTATTAGTATGGATGAATTGAATCATCAATGGTTGACAGCAAAGACATCGGTTCATAAAATGGGATTAAATACATAAAGTATATTTGTATTATTTAACATTTAATTATTGCAGGTTTGCATTGGATTTTACTGTTTTTATTAATTTTGAGGAATACTGTATTTGTTTTTCAGTGAGTGAGATGAATTAATGCATGTTCACATTTATTCTAGAACTAAAGTAACATCTTACAATTTCTCTCAACATGGGAACAGGAGAGCTTTTAATCAATAAATAAAAAACTGGCGTTACTTATTTAAAAAAAAACTAACTCAGATATTTTCTTGTCAATTAAAATGTAATGCATTACTTTACTAGTTTCTTGGGGGAAAAAAAATATTATTACGTAACTTGCGTTACTTGTAATATAATAATAATTTTTCTTGAGTGTCTTGAGCAGCAAATCAGCATATTAGAATGCTTCCTGAAGGATCATGTGACACTATAGACAGGAGTAACTGCAGCTGGACATTCAGCTTTATCATCAAAGGAATAAAAAGTACATTTTAAAATATATAGTATAGAATAATTTAAATGCTAACAATATTTCACATCTTACTGTTTTTACTGTATTTTTTTTTTTTCAAATAAATACACACTGTGGTGGTCATAAGAAACTCCAAACCCCAAAACTTTGAACAGTAGTGTATATGTTGAGATATAACTATAACTCGAGTTATTTTAAAGAGAATTTACCAGTGATATTTCCACAAAAATTCTACAAATAAATTTTTTTACAGTTAAAAATAACTGATATCACGCCATTGTAATGAGGAATGGTTATGATGGCAACACACATGGGATACAAAGTCAAGTCTGTAACTATAATTAGATACACTTCTAACTAGAATCTAAAATGCTAGGTTTTATACAGCATTTATATGCAATTAACTAAAAGTCATACTTAACTAAACTAAAAGTCATAGTTCTATGATGACTCCAGTACTACTCTATAACTACAAATCCACAAAGACTTGTGGTACAAGAAACAAATGGCTCAGTCTTTTGCTAGACATACACATGCATGCATATTCAAACCTCGAAATAAAGCTGAATATCAAAACATTTGTATAACACCTACAATTATAGCAATAAATCAGTCTGAAATAAGGAATGACTTTAACAATATCTGTAAAATACTACAGTGTTTTAAAATGTAGACAGTGAAAGAAGGACACTTAGTAAAATGGCAGACATGAGGTCTGTTAGGGTGTGCAGCAAAATGTTCCACTGTTCACTGTTTACACATAAAACCATTTACTGAGGTTTAGTGTCAGATTCAGGAGCTTAGTCTCGGATTAGACATATAGGTAAAACGAGTTTGCCTCTTAATATATTGACTCTTAGTTATATATTGATTCTGATTAGCTTGCTTTTACCTGGAGTTATCTTAGAAACACATGTCAGTGGGTTCAGCAACTTTAGGGTCACTGAAAAATAAAACAGAAAAACACATTTAAACAACATATTCCCTGAAAATAAAATCCAGAATATACACATACACTCTCACACACATAGAATTTTGGTTATGTATTATGTATTTTAATAAAGGAGGTTCTCACGATGGTTGGTCTTCTTTCAGTATGTTCATACCGCCCTCCAGTGGGTGCATTCAGTGTTGCACTTGGGCCTTCAGGTTGCATTAAAAGTCCTTTAAATGAAAGGAAATTAAAGCAAAAACAAGATTCCTTAAAGACAATATACATTACAATGCATAGTGACGTGCCTCGTTAAACAGCTTTTAAATGAGGAATGATGTCACATTTATTATCAGTTTAAATAGTAGTTACTTAATCAAAGATAACAACAATGACCGCATTTAAAACAGCCTGACATTAAAGAAGTTCACCCAGAAATGAACATTTTGTCATCATTTACCTGCCCTCGTGTAGTTCAATTCCAAACCTACAAAAATTCCACTCATCTCCCTGCTGAAAAAAACAGCATATGCTGGTTAGGTATGTTTTGGTGCTGGGATGCTGGTTTTAGCTGGTATATGCTGGTCCTTTGCTGGTTTATGCTGGTCCCTTGCTGGTTTTTGCTGGTTTATGCTGGTCATTTTGCTGGTTAATGCTGGTCCTTTGCTGGTTTATGCTGGTCCTTGACCAGCAACATGACCAGCATAAACCAGCAAAGGACCAGCATAAACCAGCTAAAACCAGCATCCCAGCACCAAAACATACCTAACCAGCATATGCTGGTTTTTTCAGCAGGGCTTTGGAACACTAACAAAATATAACGATACTCCCTTTTTGTCCATTCATTGAAAGTCCACACAAACAAAATTTTGATGAACGAAAGCTCACACATGCAATGATAACATGATGATTGGTCCAGTTTTCAAAGGCAAAACTACTAGCCTACTAGCAAGTTTTTAGTAAAGCAAAAACAAGCGATAACGCTACTTGAAGCTACTGTAATGAGCAGCGCCCTCTTTTGGCCAACAACATACACACGTGGACAAAATTGTTGGTACCCTTCGGTCAATGAAAGAAAAACTCACAATGGTCACAGAAATAACTTTAATCTGACAAAAGTAATAATAAATAAAAATTCTATGAATGTTAACCAATGAAAGTCAGACATTGCTTTTCAACCATGCTTCAACGGAATTATAAAAAAAAATAAACTCATGAAACAGGCCTAGACAAAAATGATGGTACCCCTAGAAAAGACTGAAAATAATGTGACCAAATGGACAATGTTAATTCAAGGTGTGTCCACTAATTAGCATCACAGGTGTCTACAATCAGTCAGTGGGCCTATATATGCCACGTTCCAGGCAACCCGTTACCCGTGTTTTTCCAACCTTCTACCCATGAAAGTGCACCCGAACGGCAGTCAAAACCGTGACTTCCCACTTGTGAACTCGTACTAGATTGATGTACTCCCAGTTGCGAGTTCTGACGTAACATAGCCCGCGAAACCACTATGTCAGCACCTACGGGTGTGGTGTTTATGCAAGTGGTACACAGTGAAAAAAATAGACTTTAGGACAATATAACATTGCAAACAAATTAATAATAATGTAATAATAATAAATGCACTCAGGCATTTTGGGGTGACTTGCCTGGAACGCTACAAAGTCGTGATTTGAAGTTGTGATTTACGAGCTCAAAAACCTTCCTGGAACGCAGCAATATAGGGCTCCAGGTAGTCACTGTGTTGTTTGGTGACATGGTGTGTACCACACTTAACATGGACCAGAGGAAGCGAAGGAAAGAGATGTCTCAGGAGATTAGAAAGAAAATAATAGACAAGCATGTTAAGGGTAAAGGCTATAAGACCATCCCCAAGCAGCTAGATGTTCCTGAGACTACAGTTGCACATATTATTCAGAAATTTAAGATCCATGGGACTGTAGCCAACCTCCCTGGACGTGGCCGCAGGAGGAAAATTGACGACAAATCAAAGAGACGGGTAATCCGAATGGTAACAAAATAGCCCAGAAAGACTTCTAAAGAGATCCAAGGTGAACTTCATGCTCAAGGAACATCAGTGTCAGATCGTTTTGCTGCATCTGGCACAGGGTGTCTTGAATCTGTGGAGGGTAGGCTACAATGAAATCTTAAGACTATCAAGGGATTCAAGAGAGAAATGTGCTGGCCAGTGTCAGAAAGCTTGGTCTCAGTCGCAGGTCATGGGTCTTGCAATGGACAGTGACCCAAAACACACTGCTAAAAACACCCAAGAATGTATAAGAGGAAAACATTGGACTATTCTAAAGTGGCCTTCTATGAGCCCTGACCTCAGTCCTATTGAGCATATTTGGAAGGAGCTGAAACATGCCATCTGGAAAAGGCACCCTTCAAACCGGAAACAACTGGAACAGTTTGCTCATGAGGAGTGGGCCAAAAAACCTGCTGAGAGGTGCAGAAGTCTCATTGACAGTTACAGGAAGCGTTTGATTGCCTCTAAAGGTTGTGCAACAAAATATTAAGTTAGATTAAAGTTATTTCTGTGACCATTGTGAGTTTTTCTTTCATTGACCGAAGGGTACCAACAATTTTCTTCATGTGTGTAGTTATTATTAAACGTTGTCACCCGTTTTGCACATATGAATCATCAAATTTGGTGATTTATTAAAACGTGTTCACCTGTGCTTGAATAATATGTGACCCTGGACCGCAAAACCAGTCACACGCAGCACTGGTGTATTTGTGGCAATACCCAACAATACATTATGGGTCAAAATTAGCTACCAAAAAAAAAAAAAAAAACAGGATATGCTGGTTAGGCAGGTTTTGATGCTGGGATATTGGTTTTAGCTGGTTTATGCTGGTGCTTTGCTGGTCTATACTGGTACTTTGCTGATTCATGCTGGTCCTTTGCTGGTTTATGCTGGTCCTTATCTGGTTTATGCTGGTTTATTGGGTCAGAATTAGCTATCAATTTTTCTTTTATCCCTGTTGAAAAAATGACCATGCTGGTTAGGTAGGTTTTGAAGATGGGATGCTGGTTTATGCTGGTCCTTTGGTAAATCAGCTAAGGACCAGCATAAACCAGCAAAGGACAAGCAAATTATATATATATATATATATATATATATATATATATATATATATATATATATATATATTATTTTTTTTTTTTTTTTTTTTTTTTTTTGCAACTCTCAGATTCCAGATTATCAAATAGTAGTATCTTGGCCAAACATTTTCCTACCCTAACAATGGAAAGCTTATTCAGCTTTCAGATGATGTATAAATCTTAATAATAATAAAAAAAATACCCTTATGACTGGTTTTGTGGTCTAAATAAATATCACATTGGACTATATCTATATAATATATAGATGATCATTTTCATGGTAAGAATTTTCCAAAGGCGGCAATCCTATTCACACAATATAGGAAATGAGAGCAATAAGAGCAGGAAACAAGAACAATCCTCTTCTTGAGAACTGCAAGGGAATGCATAAT
>NC_133369.1:41800671-41817886 GCF_049309525.1 Garra rufa
AGGGAAGTACAATATGGGCAAAGGGGAAACCAATACAGACTAAACACTAGGGGGAGACAAGGAAGAAACAAAAACATAGGAACCACAGAGGGAAAACACTAGGAGAATACAACCAAAACAGACTACAATCCTGACAGGCTATATATGTTTTATTGTATACGTAATGCATTTTGCGTTGTTAACACTCACTACGACTAAAATAAGAAAGTCACGTTTGAAAGCTGCATCGATTTTAAAAATTGGTTAAAAATTAATGGAGAATATTGTGTTTTTCCCTGTGCGCTCAACCATTTCCATCAATGGGTGATGAAAGACTTGATGAGGTCCGCAATTCTTTGTGTGGATACTCTACTGCAAAAATAATAAATAAAAAGCTTTCTTAAAAAGGCAGAAGAACGCATTCACATTTTGAAAATAGTAAACCTCAGTGGAAAATCGTAAAAAGGAAAAAAAAAATGGAATCATACCAGCTGGATCAGATAGTGAAAAAAAGAGAAAGACCGTTAGAAGACCAAAAAAAGGAGTACAAGGTAATGCTTAAATTTCTTGTGGAATTGGCTCATGCGTTGAACCCAATTAAAATAACAAAAGAGAGACTGAAATATGTCAATATGAACAGAAGGTGGATAGCCTCTCGGTAATGATTCAATTTGAATGCAGAAAAATTACCTGACGTTACGTGGTACGACCGTACATTCCACTACCTATAAGATGCTTTAAGTGTCAAAAGTTTAGTCATGTAGCTGCAATATGCAATGGAGAACAAAGTTGTGCTAGATGTGGAGGAAAGTACGAGTATGGAAAGTGTGGGCATGGAGTGAACCCAAAATGTTGTAATTGTGGAGAAAACCATAGCGCAGGTTATGGAGGATGTAAATTTGGAAAAGATGCTGTGAAAGCACAAAGTATAAGAATGTCTGAAGGAATTTCATACATGGAAGGTTTAAAGCGTTTCCAAAAAGAATCTGAAGATGAGTGCAGGAAAAGCAGAGCAATCCTCTACAGTGGATGAACAGCAAGTAAGCAGTCAAAAAGGTTATGCCAATATAATGTTGATTGACAAGATGTCATTTATTGCATTTATTGCATGTCTGTCAAATTATAAAGTTAAGATTATATGACAATCACTACACTGGCCAGTTTTTATTTATTTAAAATCATTTGTGTTCTCAGCTTCTTCATGCTTATGTTTCTTGGCCACATCCTGTGTTCTTTTTGTCTAAATGTTCCACAGACTCAGAAATGGGCTGCACAGAACTGAATCTTGAGCTGTGAGCTGAGACTTCTGAGCGTGATGAGCTACAAACTGAACCACTCTCTGCTCGTGATCCAATTGAACCATAAGCAGAACTTTCCATTGACCATGTATTCAAATTCTCATCTCCACTCACTGCGGAAAAAAGAAACAGAATATTTTAATTCACTTTAAATATTCTATAAAAAAAATTGTGAAAACATTAAACACTATTAAATCAGAGTTTCCCCTTAATAAACATATAATGTTCTGCTTATTAAAAGTTAATAAGGTAGTTGTTCAATTTAGGTAAGGGGGGAGGAAACAGGAAAATATGGAGGAAAATATGGTCATGCAGAATAAGTCATTAATATGTGCTTTATAAGTATTAATAAACAGCCATTAAAGGGATAGTTCACCCAAAAATGAAAATTTGATGTTTATCTGCTTACCCCCAATGCATCCAAGATGTAGGTGACTTAGTTTCCTCAGAAGAATACAAACGAAGATTTTTAATGAAAACCGGTGCTGTCTGCCAGCCTTATCATGGGTGTGGATGGGCACCAGACCTTTAAAAGTAAACAAAAACATGCACAGACAAATCCAAATTACACCCTGCGACTCGTGACGATACATTGATGTCTTAAGACACGAAACGATCGGTTTTTGAGAGAAACTGAACAGTATTTATATCATTTTTTACCTTTGATACACAGCCACGTCCATCTGTAATGTGCACGAGTTTGGCATTAGTCACGTCACATGAGCACGCGCTCTAGCGTAGAATACGCAAACTCCGTAAGGGGAAATCAGTGAAAATTCCCGGATGAGTTTGCGCAAACTAATGTAATCTTTTAGCTTTAAATCGGTTTAAACAATCAGGATAAGCGCAAGTAATTACCATTTTGAATAGCCGCTATACCCACAATCTCTGTGCTCTGTGTAAACAATGAGTGTCGTATACATGCGACAGATCGCTTCCGGCGTTTGCGTATTCTACCACAGAGCGCGTGCTCATGTGACGTGACTGATGCCGAACGCTTACTCAGGAGAGATGGACGTGGCGTTGTAACAAAGGTAAAAAATTATATAAATACTGTTCAGTTTCTCTCAAAAACCGATCGTTTCGTGTCTTAAGACATCAATGTATCGTCACGAGTCGCAGGGTGTAATTTGGATTTGTCTGTGCATGTTTTTGTTTACTTTTAAAGGTCTGGTGCCCATCCACACCCATGATAAGGCTGGCAGACAGCACCGGTTTTCGTAAAAAATCTTCGTTTGTATTCTTCTGAGGAAACTAAGTCACTTACATCTTGGATGCATTGGGGGTAAGCAGATAAACATCAAATTTTCATTTTTGGGTGAACTATCCCTTTAAGCTTGTAATACTGCTAGTTAATTGTGAGAATTGGTCCTTTTATATAAAGTATTACCAAATTGTGTCTATTAATTTGCATAATATGCCAGTACCAAAGGTAATGCATTATTTCTCCACTAGATAATACTTGAATTTGAGAATTAGCCAATGATTAATAATAATAATAAACAGTAATGTGACACCAGTGTCACAGTCTGGGCGGGTTGAGGAGTGGAGATGGAGGAGGAGAACCGGAGTAACTGAATGAATAAAGTTTATTAAATAAAACACTGCAAATGATAACAAATAAACAAAACCGGGAGCAAGAAATGAGCACATGACAAAACAAACGGAAGTAACATAATCATTGACCGACAAACGGGGTGTGCAAACACAGACTCTTAAATACACTGAAAAACAAGGCGTGGTCACAAACAAGCTAACAAGATGACGAGGGGGAAATACAAATATGGGCATGGATGGAACCAAAAACACTAAACCAAAAGGGGGAGCAAATGGGACAAACCAAAAGTACTGGAAACAGAGGGGGAAAAACACTAGGAAAACCAGAACAGGACAAAACACAGACATAATCCTGACAACCAGAGTATACTGTATTGTGTACTGTATTGGTGAAAAGTGCCATATAAAACAAAAAAGACACTCACTTAATGGTGGTATTAAATCCATGCTGTCATATATTTTTGGGATCCCTGACTCATATATTTTTGTGTGAAATGAGTTTGTGGAACATGATGACCCATAAATTGACCTGCCGTCTGCTTTTGACTGTGATCTGAGTGATCCATAAGCAGAATATCCTGGAGACGATGCGTCAAACTTCTCATTTTCACTCACTTGGGAAAATGCAAAAAAAAAAAAAAAAAAAAAAAACATATTGAAAATTGTTTTAGAACAAAATTCTTATTTTAAACACTTTAAATATGTTCCTGAAAAATTATGTAGCCAACCCAATGGAATAAGCAATAAGCAAAATGATAGATGTCATCGATAGGTGACTTTCAATTCGAATCATTATCCAGATGTTTCAAGTAAGATTTATAAAAACACTGTCCATGTTTATCTGTTATTAAGTTGGCTTGGGAAAGCCAACTTACTGAAATCCTATTTAAACTTCTTCTTCGTCTTTTTCTTCTTCTTCTTCTTCTTATTTTTCTGACCGCAAATGTTTTGGACACTAACTCCTCCTAGACCGTTCAAGCTACATACTCCAAACTCGGGTCAGATCTTCATACTGTTCAGACTTAGTGTGCTATATCTTTTCAGACTGGTTAGAGTTACGGTTTTCTTAAAAATTAATATTAAAAATCATAAACGACTTGCTAGTCATGCTAAAATCATGCTAGCGGCTTGCTAGTCATGCTAAAATCATGTTAGCGACTTGCTAGTCATGCTAAAATCATGCTAACGACTTGCTAAAATCATGCTAACGACTTGCTAATCATGCTAAAATCATGCTAGTAATGTTAAAATCATGCTAGTGACTTGCTAAAATCATGCTAGCGACTTGGTAGTCATTCTAAAATCATGCTAGCGACTTGCTAATCATGCTAAAATCATGTTAGCGACTTGCTAGTCATGCTAAAATCATGCTAACAACTTGCTAAAATCATGCTAACGACTTGCTAATCATGCTAAAATCATGCTAACGACTTGTTAATCATGCTAAAATCATGCTAGTAATGTTAAAATCATGCTAGTGACTTGCTAAAATCATGCTAGCGACTTGGTAGTCATTCTAAAATCATGCTAGCGACTTGCTAATCATGCTAAAATATTGCAAAAATCATGCTAGTGACTTGCTAGTCATGCTAAAATCATGCTAACGACTTGTTAAAATAATGCTAGCGACTTGCTAATCATGCTAAAATCATGCTAACGACTTGCTAAAATAATGCTAGCGACTTGCTAATCATGCTAAAATCATGCTAACGACTTGCTAAAATAATGCTAGCGACTTGCTAATCATGCTAAAATCATGCTAGGGACTTGCTAAAATCATGCTAGCGACTTGCTAATCATGCTAAAATCATGCTAGTGACTTGCTAAAATCATGCTAGCGACTTGCTAATCATGCTAAAATCATGCTAGGGACTTGCTAAAATCATGCTAGCGGCTTGCTAGTCATGCTAAAATCATGTTAGCGACTTGCTAGTCATGCTAAAATCATGCTAACGACTTGCTAAAATCATGCTAACGACTTGCTAATCATGCTAAAATCATGCTAGTAATGTTAAAATCATGCTAGTGACTTGCTAAAATCATGCTAGCGACTTGGTAGTCATTCTAAAATCATGCTAGCGACTTGCTAATCATGCTAAAATCATGTTAGCGACTTGCTAGTCATGCTAAAATCATGCTAACAACTTGCTAAAATCATGCTAACGACTTGCTAATCATGCTAAAATCATGCTAACGACTTGTTAATCATGCTAAAATCATGCTAGTAATGTTAAAATCATGCTAGTGACTTGCTAAAATCATGCTAGCGACTTGGTAGTCATTCTAAAATCATGCTAGCGACTTGCTAATCATGCTAAAATATTGCAAAAATCATGCTAGTGACTTGCTAGTCATGCTAAAATCATGCTAACGACTTGCTAAAATAATGCTAGCGACTTGCTAATCATGCTAAAATCATGTTAATCATGTTAAAATCATGCTAGGGACTTGCTAAAATCATGCTAGCGACTTGCTAATCATGCTAAAATCATGCTAGTGACTTGCTAAAATCATGCTAGCGACTTGCTAATCATGCTAAAATCATGCTAGGGACTTGTTAAAATCATGCTAGCGACTTGCTAGTCATGCTAAAATCATGCTAACGACTTGCTAAAATCATGCTAGCGACTTGGTAGTCATTCTAAAATCATGCTAGCGACTTGCTAATCATGCTAAAATATTGCAAAAATCATGCTAGTGACTTGCTAGTCATGCTAAAATCATGCTAACGACTTGCTAAAATAATGCTAGCGACTTGCTAATCATGCTAAAATCATGTTAATCATGTTAAAATCATGCTAGGGACTTGCTAAAATCATGCTAGCGACTTGCTAATCATGCTAAAATCATGCTAGTGACTTGCTAAAATCATGCTAGCGACTTGCTAATCATGCTAAAATCATGCTAGGGACTTGTTAAAATCATGCTAGCGACTTGCTAGTCATGCTAAAATCATGCTAACGACTTGCTAAAATCATGCTAGCGACTTGCTAATCATGCTAAAATCATGCTAGGAACTTGCTAAAATCATGCTAGCGACTTGCTAGTCATGCTAAAATCATGCTAGCGACTTATTAGTAATGCTAAAGTCGTGCTAATGATTTGCTAGTCATCCTAAAATCATGTTAGCGACTTGTTAGTCATGCTAAAATCATGCTAGCGACTTGCTAGTCATCCTAAAATCATGCTAGCGACTTGCTAGTCATGCTAAAATCATGCTAGTGACTTGCTAAAATCATGCTAGCGACTTGCTAGTCATGCCAAAATCATACTAACGACTTGCTAAAATCATGCTAGTGACTTGCTAAAATCATGCTAGCGACTTACTAGTAATGCTAAAATCATGCTAGCGACTTGCTAGTCATGCTAAAATCATGCTAGCGACTTGCCAATCATGTTAAAGTAATGCTAAAATCATGCTAGCGACTTGCTAATCATGTTAAAATCATGCTAGGGACTTGCTAGTAATGTTTAAATCATGCTAACGACTTGCTATTCATGCTAAAATCATGCTAGTGACTTGCTAAAATCATGCTAGCGACTTGCTAGTCATGCTAAAATTATGCTAGTGACTTGCTAAAATCATGCTAGCGACTTGTTAGTAATGCTAAAGTCGTGCTAATGATTTGCTAGTCATCCTAAAATCATGCTAGCGACTTACTAGTAATACTAAAATCATGCTAGTGACTTGCTAGTCATGCTAAAATCATGCTAGTGACTTGCTAAAATCATGATAGCGACTTGTTAGTAATGCTAAAGTCGTGCTAATGATTTGCTAGTCATCCTAAAATCATGCTAGCGACTTGCTAGTCATGTTAAAATCATGCTAATGATTTGCTAGTCATCCTAAAATCATGCTAGAGACTTGCTAGTCATGCTTAAATCATGCTAGCGACTTGCTAGTCATGCTAAAATCATGCTAGTGACTTGCTAAAATCATGCTAGCGACTTGCTAGTCATGCTAAAATCATACTAACGACTTGCTAAAATCATGCTAGCGACTTGCTAGTCATGCTAAAATCATGCTAGTGACTTGCTAAAATCATGCTAGCGACTTACTAGTAATGCTAAAATCATGCTAGCGACTTGCTAGTCATGCTAAAATCATGCTAGCGACTTGCCAATCATGTTAAAATCATGCTAGCAACTTGCTAGTCATGCTAAAATCATGCTAACGACTTGCTAAAATCATGCTAGCGACTTGCTAATCATGCTAGGGACTTGCTAGTAATGTTTAAATCATGCTAACGACTTGCTATTCATGCTAAAATCATGCTAGTGACTTGTTAAAATCATGCTAGCGACTTGCTAGTCATGCTAAAATCATGCTAGTGACTTGCTAAAATCATGCTAGCGACTTGTTAGTAATGCTAAAGTCGTGCTAATGATTTGCTAGTCATCCTAAAATCATGCTAGCGACTTGCTAGTCATGCTAAAATCATGCTAGTGACTTGCTAGTCATGTTAAAATCATGCTAATGATTTGCTAGTCATCCTAAAATCATGCTAGCGACTTGCTAGTCATGCTAAAATCATACTAACGACTTGCTAAAATCATGCTAGCGACTTGCTAGTCATGCTAAAATCATGCTAGTGACTTGCTAGTCATGTTAAAATCATGCTAATGATTTGCTAGTCATCCTAAAATCATGCTAGCGACTTGCTAGTCATGCTAAAATCATACTAACGACTTGCTAAAATCATGCTAGTGACTTGCTAGTCGTTAAAATCATGCTAGCGACTTGCTAGTCATGCTAAAATCATACCAACGACTTGCTAAAATCATACTAACGACTTTGCTAAAATCATGCTAACGACTTGCTAAAATCATGCTAGCGACTTGCTAGTCATGCTAAAATCATGCTAGTGACTTGCTAAAATCATGCTAGCGACTTGCTAGTCATGCTTAAATCCTGCTAGCGACTTTGCTAGTCATGCTAAAATCATACTAACGACTTGCTAAAATCATGCTAGCGACTTGCTACTCATGCTAAAATCATGCTAATGATTTGCTAGTCATCCTAAAATCATGCTAGCGACTTTCTAGTCATGCTAAAATCATGCTAGTGACTTGCTAGTCATGCTAAAATCATACTAACGATTTGCTAAAATCATGCTAGCGACTTACTAGTCATGCTAAAATCATGCTAGCGACTTGCTAGTCATGCTAAAATCATGCTAACGACTTGCTAAAATCATGCTAGCGACTTGCTAGTCATCCTAAAATCATGCTAGTGACTTGCTAAAATCATGCTAATGATTTGCTAGTCATCCTAAAATCATGCTAGCGACTTGCTAGTCATGCTAAAATCATGCTAGTGACTTGCTAGTCATGTTAAAATCATGCTAGCGACTTGCTAGTCATGCTAAAATCATACTAACGACTTGCTAAAATCATGCTAGTGACTTGCTAAAATCATGCTAGCGACTTGCTAGTCATGCTAAAATCATGCTAGTGACTTGCTAAAATCATGCTAATTATTTGTTAGTCATCCTAAAATCATGCTAGCGACTTGCTAGTCATGCTAAAATCATGCTAGTGACTTGCTAGTCATGTTAAAATCATGCTAGCGACTTGCTAGTCATGCTAAAATCATACTAACGACTTGCTAAAATTATGCTAGCGACTTGCTAGTCATGCTAAAATCATGCTAGTGACTTGCTAAAATCATGCTAGCGACTTGCTAGTCATGCTAAAATCATGTTGGCGACTTGCTAATCATGCTAAAATCATACTAACGACTTGCTAAAATCATGCTAGCGACTTGCTAGTGACTTGCTAAAATCATGCTAGCGACTTGCTAGTTATGCTTAAATCCTGCTAGCGACTTTGCTAGTCATGCTAAAATCATGCTAGTGACTTGCTAAAATCATGCTAGCGACTTGCTAGTTATGCTTAAATCCTGCTAGCGACTTGCTAGTCATGCTAAAATCATGTTGGCGACTTGCTAATCATGCTAAAATCATACTAACGACTTGTTAAAATCATGCTAGCGACTTGCTAGTCATGCTAAAATCATGCTAGCGACTTGCTAGTCATGCTTAAATCCTGCTAGCGACTTTGCTAGTCATGCTAAAATCATGCTAGCGACTTGTTAGTCATGCTAAAATCATGCTAGCGACTTGCTAAAATCTTGCTAACGACTTGCTAGTAATGCTAAAATCATGCTAGCGACTTGCTAATCATGCTAAAGTCGTGCTAATGATTTGCTAGTCATGCTAAAATCATGCTAGCGACTTGCTAGTCATGTTAAAATCATGCTAGCGACTTGCTAGTCATGCTAAAATCATGCTAGTGACTTGTTAGTCATGTTAAAATCATGCTAGCGACTTGATAGTAATGCTAAAATCATGCTAGCGACTTGCTAGTAATGCTAAAAGCATGTTAGTGACTTGCTAGTCATGCTAAAATCATGCTAGCGACTTGCTAGTAATGCTAAAATCATGTTAATGACTTGCTAAAATCATGTTAGCGACTTGCTAGTCATGTTAAAATCATGCTAGCGACTTGCTAGTCATGTTAAAACAATGCTAGTGGCATGCTAAAATCATGCTAGTGACATGCTAGTCATGCTAACGACATGGTAACAACATGCTAGTCATGCTAACATCATGCTAGTAACATGCTAGTCATGCTAGCAACATGCTTTCCATGCTAGCATCTTGTTAACTTCATGCTAGTCATGCTAACAACATGCTAGTGACATGCTAATCATGCTTGTAACTTGCTAATCATGCTTAAACAACTAAAAACATACTAGCAACTTGCTTTTAAACTTGTAAAACTTTTTATACTTTAATTTCTTAAACTTTTTAAACTTCTTAAAACGTTAAACTTCTTTAATCTTTCTCGTCCGGCTTTCTCAAGCCAACTTAAAGTTTGTCTCGACGAACTTTTTTATCTAGTTCTTCTTCTTCTTCTTTTTCTTCTTCTTATTTTTCTGACCGCAAATTTTTTGGACACTAACTCCTCCTAGACCGTTCAAGCTACATACTCCAAACTCGGGTCAGATCTTCATACTGTTCTGACTTAGGCTCAATCCAAATTCTACCCCTTACCCCTACCCCTCCGTTTGGCGCGTTCACGTGAAGGGGTAGGGGTGTCTCATTTCTCTTTTGGTTGGAGGGGTAGGGGTAAGGGGAAGGGCCAGATAGCCCTCCAAACGAAGATTTTTCAGGACCTCACTTCAAGCAAAGGGCTAAGAGAAATTTCCAACATGGCTGCTCACTCGAGCAAGCAGACTCATAAATATAAGTAATTTTTGCCTTTATTAAGGATTTTGATGGCAATGTTTCATTATATGTATATTACCTTCAATCTTGTGTTTGTGTTTATGGTGTTGTTTTGTAAATAAACGTTTGCAAAAAAATCGCTAAAGTTTGCTAGCAGATAGCACTGATTGCACGATATTACAAAATATATTTTTATATCATATACACTTGACTGCATGTTAGAAACATGAAAGACCAGTGGCACGGCAATTTGCAACGGTGGTGTAGTGGAGGGTGTACGCAGGTATACGGTGTATACACACTTCCACTTTTTAAATCCCCTCTGATGCGCATTATTCAGTAGTGTCCTGCATTCACCAAAATCATGGCAGTCCACCACATCCAGTCATGTGAATAAATGTAAATATTCGCTAAAAACACCCAATAAAGGCAGTGATAATACAGTCAGGACCGTGGAGCCGGCTTGCTTTGAAATGTATTTGATGATTGCGCCTAATGCACCTGCGCCCGCTACGTCTACCGCACCAGTAATTTAAATCAGTACATAATAATAAAAACGATACCTTACAAATAAAAAGAATCTGATTTTTACGATCAGAAATTTCTTAAACCAGTGAACCCCTGTAAACATTTTAGTCCAAGGATCCAGAAAACGAACGCGTTCAAATAGAAAGTTGAAAACGAAATTCACAAATGAAGCATATATACTTCTCCAGGCACCACTACACTGATTAGCAATTTGCCGCGCATGTGATAACGCGTTGTTTGTTTTGCTTACGGCCACATGTGAATGAACGGTGCGTACACCGTACATTTGTACTTTTTGAAATATGACAACATTTTGACATCTTGGAATGAGTGATAAACATCTGCGCATGTCCACTGACGTAACATTAGGAACTAGCGACAACGTATGATGACGTATAATAGTGTTGTAGTGGTGTCCCATTTCTTAGGGGAAATATTTTAGCCCTTCCCCTTTACACTTTGTTTCAAGGGACAAGGGGAAGGGGCGAGGGGTAGGCGAAGGGGTAGAAAATAGAATTGGGATTGGGCCTAAGGACTGAAGTAATGACTGCTGAAAATGAAATTACTACAGAAATTGTAGGCTTAGATGGATGCCGTTCAAACATTGACTGTTTGTCATACCAGCTGTTTGAAGTCAAAAGCAACAATTCATGCAAGAACAAATTTACAAATGTTTTCACAGATTAACTTTCTGTCTCTCATTAAGCAATTTTTTTAAAAATAAATAATTAATAGTTTAGGAAATTAATTCATCAAGTGGTAAAAGAGAGGAACTTATCAAATGTTGAGGTTTATTTGTCACAAAATAAATTTTTAAATGTTTATCAATCAAGTATCATAAAATACCCATCATCATAATACAAGCAAAAGCAAATGAAATCAAGTCACACTACATGAGTCTTTTAGGGTCAATTTTCTCCAGGTGCACCAGAGGTTTCAGCTGTTCTGCGAAGCTTCGCATGTCCTCAGACACAGTGTCCTGTCCCGCAGGAGCCAGTACGCTCAGCTCAACAAGATACGACAGAGACATCGGCTCTGTGTTCTCCGTGTTTCCTGAAGCCAGGACACGTAACAGTTTGCTCACGACCACCTTCATCACACCCTTCCGGAACACTTGACCCTTGACCACAAACTCATGGTCCATTCGGAAACCCATCTCGTTGAGAAACTCCGGTAAGCTGTGCGAGGCGGCCACATCCACACAGTTTCGCACCAGGGCATGACGGCTTTTGTCGCCCACCTCTGGCTGACCTAGATAGCGCAGATGCCAAGGGGCCTTGGGGTGAATAAGTGAGCGACGCGCACGCAGCATGAAGGGGTTGCCCTGCTGACCCTTCAGCAGATACACCAGCTCATGATCAGCAAAGCTCTCAGGCTCCATGTTATCACACAGACCTCTGAGCCGATGTAAGAGACTCTCCAGGGACTGATCCAGTACACTGCCTGTGCCGAACAAATTAACAAAACACAGATGGTCAGAAGACATAAAGCTTAAATTTAAAAGCCAAAACAAATGTGACAATGACATGCTTATGGAAGCCCATTACTAGTGTTAATTTCGTCACCTATTTTTAATTTAGTCTTAGTCTTAGTCTTGTGCCAAATGTCCTTGTTAGTTTTAGTCATATTTAGTCATTCACATATCTTTTTTTGTTAGTCAAGTTTTAGTCGACTAAAAGTCTCGTCATTTTAGTCTAGTTTTAGTCAAAAGAAAACTCAAGGTATCTTAGTCAAGTTTTAGTCGACTAAAAGTCTTTTAATTTTAGTCTAGTTTTAGTCAAAAAAGAACTCAATATATTTTAGTCTAGGTTTAGTCAAAAAATTGTAGTCTTTTTTTAAAATAACACATTATTACTGAGATTATTACTGATACACATTTCAGTAAAAAAAGTGTTTCACATCTCAAACATTGGTTAAATGTCATAATTACCTGACAAAATACACTTGTTGAATGATTTTTGTTGAATGCAAATGTTAAACGTGTCTGGTTTTCAATTTCTGATTTAGGAGACACATTCACAAATGATTAACCCTTTCAGTGGTGAGTTTAAAATATTCTAGCGGACCCCTGAGAGTGAGTTTTTTTTTTAAGCGACCGTTATTTTAGAACGTTCGTCCTTATTGTTTCCATGGCGACGCATCAAGCTTGTCACGTGACAATAACACAATAACACTGTATGACAGATAGATCGCTTTTATTTCGTTTTTCCTTTTTTATCCAGAATACTCACACACTTGCTTACCATGCCATGAACTATCTAATATTCCGATTCACAAATATGTGTGAATTAGTATGTTTCGTCGTTTAAAACCCTATATAAATGATCTGGATCGTAATCTGTAACGTGAGACGGGCGCGGCCATGTTTGTTCGCGCTGCTGTTCAGAGAGTCCTGTCAACCGTATTTACAGCACATATACATTCATCCGTTTCTCCCGAAATACATGCAAGTAGGTGGCTGGTGAACTAGAAGAGGAATAGAGTGAACTTTTTAGTTACTTAGCCTATGTGTATGTGATATGAATAAAACACATCGGCAAATTATATTTGAATAGATTGTTATTTGCTGCTTCCATAGACCTATGTGTGTATTTTACAAACTCTAAATGTCTCCTTTTACTAGTACTTATGTGTATTTAAATGTCTGAAACCTAAAATAAGCGTTATGTGGTTAAAAACACTGCATAGTTGTGATTATATGACAAGCGCAGAGCTCGTCCGTCTCTGGCTCAGCGCCAGCCAGCGCGCCAAAGCGCAGTTTGAATATTTTAAAGCCGTAACCGCTGATGAAAAAGCAGAGACGATTGTAGACGAAAATGAAGAGAGATTTTATCTTAGTTTTTATTTTATGCAAAACATTTTCGTCTCGTCTTTTTTCGTCAACAATAAGGCATGTTAATTTAGTCTTAGTCAGCGTTTTTGGACAGTGGTGCAGTCTTGTCATCGTCTCGTCTTAGTCATGAAAAAAAAGGTCGTTGACGAACATATTTCGTCTCGTCTCGTCTGACGAAATTAACACTACCCATTACTGCCATTGATCAAAAAATAAAATAATTGTGACTTTTTCCTTTACAATTCAGATTTTTTAAAGCAATTTTAAGATACATTACTAGTGAAAAGTTTTTGAACAGTACGATTTTTAATGTTTTTTTTTTTTACATTTTAGTCTCTTATCCTCACCAATCCTGCATTTATTTGATCCAAAGTACAGCAAAAACAGTAAAATTTTAAAATATTTTTACTATTTAAAACAACTGCTTTCTATTTGAATATATTTTAAAATGTAATTTATTTCTGTGATTTCAAAGCTGAATTTTTAGCGTCATTACTCCAGTCACATGATCCTTCAAAAATCGTTCTAATATTCTGATTTGCTGCTTAAAAGACATTTATTATTATTATGTTGAAAACAACTAAATTTTTTTTTTTTCAGGTTTCTTTGATGAATATAAAGTTCAGAAGAATGGCAATATACGGCAATTGCAAAATGTAAATGTTTTGTAACATTATAAATGACTTTATCAGCACTTTTGGTCAATTTAAAGCATCCTTGCTAAATAAAAGTATTAATTTATATAACTTCTATAAATTATTCTGACTGAGGGTTTTGAACAGTAGTGTTTAAGGTTACAAAAGCATTTTATTTCAGATAAATGCTAACCTTTGGATCTTTCTAGTCATCAATGAATCATGAAAAAAAGTACAACTGTTTTAAATATTGGTAATAATAATAATAATAATAATAAATAAAATGTTTTTTGAACAACAAATCAGCATATTAGAATGATTTCTGATGGACCACGTGACACTGAAGACTGGCGTAATGATGCTGAAAATGTAGCTTTGATTACAGGAATAAATTACATTTTAAAATATATCCACAAAGAAAACAGTTGTTTTAAATAGTAAAAAAAAAAAAAAAAAATCTAAATTGTTACTGTTTTTGCTGTACTTTGGTAGTGTATAAACAAACCCTAAATCTCATAATTCTGACTTTTCTTTCTCAGAACTGCAAGTGTATATAAGAAACTAGGAATTATAAGTTATAAACTCAAAACTGCAAAAATATTGTGAAATAAAAAGCTGCAATTACTAGGCTTTAATACATGTTACACTTAAAATCAAAACAAACATGCTATGTTTCTTTATCAAATGCAAATCAACTGAATAAATAGCAGAAATCCCTGACAATGATATATAAAGGTTTTGTGGTAATACCATGGTACAGTGTTGGCATCACATGGTAAAAGCTCTTCTGCCCATGGTATACTAAACTACTGTATAGTACTAAACTGCCCTCCTAAGGCAAAGTGCAGTAACTACGCGAACACTGAAACACTGAAAAAAAAAATACTTTAAAGTTTTTACAACAGCTAGGTAAACATGTTGACACTCTCGCTTCTCTGAACGTTTCTCTGAAAAGGGACAAAATTGAACCAGGAGACTTTGCCACAAAACAAAACAGTTGTCACAAAGTCCATTTTATGCCTTAAGTCAATTTTGACCAAATGTGTAGTTACTGCGCTTTGCCTTTGGAGGGGAGTATAGTACAGTAGTACCATTCTTGTTTTCATAGAAGTGTTTAAATTAAATGAATTGTATGAGGTAAATAAGGTGAATTATGGAATAAAAACAGCTAGAAAAGTCCTTCAATATGTGTATATAATTACTATAATCACATTTATATTTCTTCATTATACAAACACGTTTATCCAAGAGATAAAGAGTAGTGTCCCATGTCCCTTCCACAATGAATAGCTTATTATTATTTTATGATTGTTAAACGTAACATATTGCAAATGTTACTCTGTGCTCTAAAAGTAGACATATCTTATGACATTGTAACATGCAAGGTCTTTTCATTATCTAGAGAAATGTGTGAGTATCAGTGTCAGTGGGTTACGGTTGAGACACAGTGTATAAACTGTACCCGGATTGGTACCCTATTGTGTCACATGCTGTTTAGTTGTACAGTGTTATGATAATAGGTTAAAAGTCACATTTATGCACATGCTACCCAAATTATGTTTAAAAAACATTTCAACTGTATATTATTAATAAACATATTTTCTAACATGAATGTTAAAAGGACCATAGCATTTTAAGAAATATACAGGGTGGTAAAGTGGGTACAGTTGATACACCCTTTTTAGGTCGCTATTTATACAGTAACAGTTCAATCATAGAAAATAAAATGCATATTCAGAGGCTGTGTGTGTTTGTATACTGGTATTACCATGTTACGGGGACCAAAATCCTCACAGGTTAGTAATACTAGTAAATTCTAACCTTGTGGGAACATTTTTAGGTCCCCATAAGGAAACAAGCTTATAATTCATACAGAATGACTGAAAATGTAAAAATACAGAAAGTATTTTGAGTGATGTGTATGGTTAAGGGGTAGGGTTATAGAATATAAAGGTATGTATAATGTCATTTTTACTGTTATGTTTACATTTGTACTATTTGCCATATATTTTCTAGTATTAAATACATGTTACTATTTTGTTTAACTGAATCGGAATTAAATAAAGCAAATAAATAAATTAGAATTTTAAAAAATACGTTGCACAACTGTAATTTAGTACTTTTTTACATTTGCAATAAATGGTTAGCCAGCTTTAGAGCATTAAGAATGGGTAACTGTGTACACCACATGGGTATAATTGAGACAAAAATGCACCTTATGTTCATGAGCGAATTGTGGAAAATATAAACTACTTATGGCTATTATCAATTTATAATATTTTAGTACACAAACAAAAAAAAATGTCGTGAAAAATAAATTCATTTCAGCATCTAGTTTTTGTGTAGTGATGCAAAAAGTGTCTCTACTGTACTCAGTATACCCTGCAAGTGATTTGATCATAAGGAAGCAATAACACAAAGTTACAAATATTGTTTATAATAGTATAAGCTAGACAGAGGGATATAATAATGTTAATGAAGCCATATTTATAAACCGATTTACCTTGCAGAAGATACTCCATCATATTTATAGTTCCACCCGTGACGGGCATTACAGTGACCGGTGGAGCCTCCATTACTTTATAATTCTTCTGAACTCTTAGGTCTTTTAACACATGTAAAAGTCAGCTACCAGTGGAAAGTTAAGCAGGTTAAACAAGAACTTTAAATGAATCGCACGCTAGATCGACCGTACAACAAAAGACCTGCAGAGAAAGTAAGATATTAACAAAAACACCGCCAGTCAGTAGAATACTCTGAAAGATAAATGCCAAATAACATATATTCTACTTGAATTCAAAAGGAAAAACGAAACGGCTGATGTTGTGTACCTAAAATACTATCAGCAAATAATGTAACTCCATTCAACTGGCTCTATGTACAAAACGCGCACGCGCAGTGTTAAGAGAGCGTACTGCGCATGTGCTAACGTTCTTTCGGTCATTTACCGCCATCTATCGTCGTTATCATAGTGACTCTTTAGATTTTCTAATTTGTTGCACCTTTCGTCCTGCAGGTTTTTTTTTTTTTTTTTTGACATTTCTGTATGGATTTATCATTATTATTATTATTATTATTTATTTATTTTTTTAAAGTAAATAAACATAACCTGTTTTAATATTTATAGTGAGATAATAGTATAAAATTTCCAAT
>NC_133369.1:41818386-41848386 GCF_049309525.1 Garra rufa
AACTTATTTTCCCCACTTTGCATAGAGACAAATGGTCTGCCAAAACACAAGTGGAGAAACACAACCACTGGTGATGTCACTTACTTATTTTAAATGAAATCCCCTCAGCAGCTTTCAAAATGGCTTCCAATTGGTTTCTTCCATAAAAGGAAGGCTTCTTGAGGGTAAGGCTGTTGGGCAGTCCAGCAACTTGTATGGTCATGCCCTGATTCACCAGGGACTGGTAGGGGAGCCTTCCAGTACCTCCAGCCTCCTCTGAAAGACACAGGCACACACACACACGTTTTATGGGGACATTCCATAGGCGTAATGGTTTTTATACTGTACAAACCGTACTTTCTATGGCCCTACACCTACCCTACACCTAAACCTAGCCCTCACAGGAGATTGTGCATACTTTTACTTCATCAAAAAAACTCATTGTGCATGATTTATAAGCCTGTTTCCTCATGGGGACCTGAGAAATGTCCCCACAAGGTCAAAATCTACTGGTATTCCTATCCTTGTGGGGACATTTGGTCCCCGCAACGTGATGAATACCAGGTACACACACACACACACACACACACACACACACACACACACACACACACACACACACACACACACACACACACACACACACACACACACACACACACACAAACACAAACACACAAACACACATGTATGCACATGTTACACAAAGTTACACAGCTGGATAATTGTGACTCTCCCCTCTAGCTGCAAACATTCATTCTGGTAAGGTGTCATAATCTATTGGTTGATGAGCACATTAGATAAATTATTTATTTATTTGATAATAATGCCATGGATTCATGAAGGCATATTAGGTTATCAAGATAAGCAGTTTCTTTACATCAGCTTTAAAAGTATTTGAACATACACTTACTATATTTTTGGTTGAACAGATCTTGCACTTTTCCTACCAGCACACTGACTTGATCTTTAGTACTGGGTGTTATGGCTGAGGAGCTGGCTAAAGATGTAACAACAGACAACAATTAATTTCATAAAACTGTATTATGTATATTCACACTATTACGGGCCTGTGTCCATTTCTGTGGATTTTCATAAGCAATACCTTTGAAATGCAGTGCAAAGTTGTTCACTGTGTCCGTTGAGTCAAGGAAATCAGTGGCTCCTTTGCTGCTTAGTTCATACACCTCTAAGCTGGATTTTTGGCGGTCAAATGACAAAATGGCTGTTTCCACACCCAAATCCTCAAGCTTGGACACCTTTACAATATTAAGATAAACAAGACAACCACAAAAAATAGAAATATAATTGATTAAACACAAAATAGACAAAACCTACTTTTAAAAATCCAACACACACTAAAGGAACAGCTCATTACAGGGTTCGGCAATATATGAAAACAGTGTTGTCACACGTAGCAAATAAGTGGTCAGGGACCACCAGGGTTACATTAACTATACATTAACTGTGTTTACATAGAGTCCAATATCCAACTAATAATTTGACTCATAGCAATGTGTGACTACTAATGCTTCAATTGACCACCTTGATCTGAATAGACCAGCTTAACCAGTAGGAATTTAGTTTGAGAGGGTGGTATGAGCCTTTGACAATTTCTTCAATGTGAAAATATTTAATGTTGATAGCCTTTAAACAAAAATCAGCTGGAATATGTATTTGATAAGAATTAATTTGAAATTATATAAAAAAAAATCTACAGATAAACAATCCAGTTGTCTGTCAAACTGTTCTGCTCACATCACAATTGCTTTCACATCATTCTTGCATCGAATACTCTAATAATACCACTAATGCCAAGCAAATGAAGCCTCTATCCAAACCTCTAACTTTAGCTTCTTAAGGTGCATTTTAATTCGGGCGTCCCTCATTTCAGGGCTAAGGGCCTGCCCATGTGCCCTCAGTGCTGCTGCCTCTTCAATGTATTTATTTTTTTCATCTTCCCCCAATGTGGCCCACCTGCCCTTGATATCATTCATTGTGCCTAAGGAAAAAATAGTTGCACAGAAAACGTATTACTTTAGAGTCAGCATGTCTTTTTTTTAAAGTAAATTCATACAATGACAATCTGTCCAACACACTAATTTACTTGGGTTGTGAAACCCATTTCTCTATAACAACTCTGTTTAAACAAGATAACATGTAAAGTTGATGACCTGATGATTCTTTTTAAGACACACAGCAGTCTTACACTGATGAATGCAACTTGTAACCCTTGTAAAGCCCTGATGTAAACAGGGCTGCTATGTACAACAACAAACCATTTAGTTCAACAATTGAAAGCATCTGTTAAATATTGTCTCTCACCTTTGTTTCTCAATACATCTCTACAAAAAAGATTGTAAGGTGACAGCTCTCTGATATGAACTCTGGCCTTTGCTGGCCGGGGCTCAGAGGTAGCTTTTGTAATTATGGATCTTTTGTAATTACCGATCCAGTTCTGAAAAAGAAAAAAATAACAAAAGTATTAGACCAGGGGTGCTTAATCATGTTCCTGGAGATCTACCTACCTGTAGACTTTAGTTCCAGCCCTGCTCCAACACCGATGTCTGCAATTATCAAGTGCTACCTAAGAGATTATTTAGCTGGTTCAGGTGTGTTTGATCAGGGTTGGAGCTGAACTTTGTAGGATGGTAGATCTCCAGGAACAGGATTGAGCACCCCTGTATTAGACCAATTAAACTGAATTTTAACAAAACACTTAATTTATACAAGCAGTTCTTTAGAATGCTATATTTATTTGACACGTTGATTGTTAGTGTGGCACTAAAGTAAACCTTACTTCTATGACACTGGTGTCCAAACACGTAGCTGATGCAGCTCTTGCTATTAAGGGTGAGCCGACATGCTTCATTCCCTCCTTAAAAAAAGAAATCAAGGTCTCCCTTTGCTTTTCATTAATGTGCGTTCTCTCTTGTTGAATAAAAACAAAGAAAGAAAAAGCTAGTCAGTAATAAATCAGTAATAAAAAAAACAGTGTTGCAGATCATACCATCGTTCTCGGACACACTTGTCTAATGCTTCTAGATTAGCAACTGTGTAAGGCTTACCTCTCTGAGCCATCTTTAACCTAAAACATAAACAGAGAGAAACTTGCACAGACAGATTTGTGAATGGGCCCTCTCTCTAAACAGCCCAAAACCAATTTTGGATTGTTCAACATAGACATAATGCATGGAAGTAATAAAAGAAACTTACCACAGAACTCCTTTGCAACTTGCTGGAAATGGTAAATGGAGAAAAAAAAATTAGGTAAAGAGATATTAATGTTTCACAGGCAGGCAGACCTGTGACTTTGGGTTTTATTTTTCAAGTTCAATGTTGAGGACAGCAATATATGTGACACACAGAGACACCACAGTCTATTTACTTCTAATACATTGCCAGTGTTCATCTTTTGCATGAAATGTAATTGTAAGCTTCCTCATGTGGGATCAAATGCAGTCAAGCTTTATTTTAAATTATAGTGAAGATTCCAAACATACCAAAGAGCCATAAAATACGTCTTGGGTTTGAATGTTTCACTGAATATGAGTATGATATAGCTTCAGTGACACAATATATGCAATAAGCAAAAAATAAGTCTTTACAAATAAGTTTTTAAAATTTTTACAGGCTAATTTTGCGTTTAACTAGTAAACTATTTCCCCATTAGCTTCAGACAAATGAAAAACATGCTAATTAGCAACGCTAATGCTCACATAAATCATATAAAGTAAGGACAGGCTTATAACGTAATATATAACGTTTACAAATGCAATTGCAAAACGGTTATTTCATGTCAACACTCATGTCACACCACCTTAAAACACATTTTCTGTATTGTTGTGGCTTATTGACTAATTAATTACAGTTTATGCTCATTTCAATGATCTTACCTGAAAATATCAACCGGAAAAACTGCGCGACCGCGACGTTCCCGCGTCATCCAATAGATTTCTGATTACCGGTGAGCTGGATTCCTCTGGGACTGGATCTGGAGTCTTCTCTATTAGTATCGCTGATTAACCATGTGGATGGATGATAACAGCCTTCTGAGCCTACCAGTAGGCGCAGCAGGCCCCTACTGGCCCATATCTATCAGCTGATAACCACTGATAACGCCCATTCAATCGAGTGATAACGTTCGAAGCGGGTGGATAGCAACTATAGCAGTTTCCTCTTGGAAGACTTTCAAAGGATGTCGTCAATGAAAAAATCACTATTACAGACCCTTTCCCGTCGGTCCTACAGAGGCTATGACAAACTCAATGTTTCATTTGTTAACGGCTAAAGGTAGAGCCTGAGAACTATAAAAAACTCTTTGGCACACTTGATTGTCTCCATAAATATTTGGATACTTTCACATGTGGTTGGAATATGTAGGGAATAGGAACAGGGAGAAATTGTTCTGTAGTCAGGAAATGTCCGGCTGTATGTTGAAAAAAAGCCATGCTAGTTTACAGGACCGTTCACTCAGGAGTGATTCTCTGCGTAAGTGATTGTGTGCATGTGTATGTCGTAAATTACAGCTAACAAACACAGTAACACTGTTACTACCGGTTTAAATACACACCTTTTTTTGGCTGTTGAATGATTTACAGACTGTGACTGCAGTACGATGATTTGAATACTGGGGGAAAAAATGCAGACTTAAAGGGATAGATCACCCAAAAATGAAAACTATTAATTAATCTATCATTAATTACTCACCCTCATATTGTTCAAAACCCATAAAACCTTCGTTCATCTTACTACCTTTTTGGATCTTGAACTTGAATGCCTATCCAGGGTCATAAAGCTTTTGGATTTCATCAAAAATATCTTAATTTGTGTCCCAAAGATGATCAAAGGTCTTACAGGTTTGGAACGACATGAGGGTGAGTAATTAATGACAGAATTTTCATTTTTGGGTGAACTATCCCTTTAAGGTAAGGTAAGATTCAAGTCCATACTTAGTAATGTATAATGATACTAATACAAAATGTCTTTTATTTCAACATTTCAACACAAAAGTCTACATTTAAAAGGATAGTTCACCAAAAAATGTATATTCTGTCATCATTTACTCATGCCCCGTCATTCAAAACTGTATGACTTTCTTCTGTGGAACACAAAAGATGATGTTAAACACAATCTGTGCTGCTTTTTCCCTCATGCAATGAAAGTGCATTGTGAAGGCACACTAAAAGCATCATAAAAGCATATTTGACATATTTTGAAACCATATGATAGATGTGTGTGAGGAATATTAAGGGAATTTTAGGGAATGGTCACTATTCACTTTCATTGTATGGAAATGAGCTTTGCACGCACATCGCCTTGCACGTTCTGCTATGAATAAGAGAAGACAGAAGGTTATACAGGTTTTAAAAGACAGGGTATGTGGATAAAAGGCTAAGTAAATGTTCACAGTGTTAATGTTTTATTTTATAAAACTACCAATACTATAAAAATAAAAATGGTAATTGCGACTTCTGAGTACTTCATAACTTGCAATTGCGTGTTCATATCTCACAATTCTGAGAAAACAAGTCAGAATTGCAAGATATAAACTCGCAATTGTGGAAAAAAAGTCAGAATTGTGAGATACAAACTCACAATTGCCAGAAAAATAAAAATTGCAAGTTTATCATCCCATTCTGACTATACCTTGCTATAAATGACCTCGCAAATACGGCTTTTTTTTCTCAGAATTGCATGATATAAACTTGCAATTGCGAGTTAAAGTCAGAATTGTGAGATATAAACTTGCAATTCTGAAACCATATCTGTCCCCCCCCCCCCCCCCCAAAACTGGACTTTATAACTCGCAATTGCATATCATCTCACAATTCTGAGTACAACAATTCTGAATTGTATAATATAAACTTGCAACTACGACTTTTTTTCTCAGAATTGCAAAATATAAACTCGCAATTAAGTTGCAATTGAGAGTTATAAAGTCAGAATTGCGAGATATAAACTTACAAATCTAACTTTTTTTCTCAGAACTGTGTGATATTAACTGACAATTGTGAGTTATAAAGTCAGAATTGCTAGATATAAACTTACAAATCTGACTTTTTTTCTCAGAATTGCTTGATATTAACTTGCAATTTTGAGTTATAAAGTCAAATTTGTGAGATATAAACTCACAAATCTGACTTTTTTCTCAGAATTGTGTCATATAAACTCAATTGTGAGTTATAAAGTCAGAATTGCAAGATATAAATTTGAAAATCTGACATTTTCCTCAGAATTGTGTGATATAAACTCTCAATTGCAAGGTATAAAGTCAGAATTGTGAAATATAAACTTGCAATTCTGAAAACATATCAGTTTTTTTTTCACCCTCAAAACTGGACTTTATAACTCGCAATTGCGAGTTCATATCTCACATTTCTGAGTAAAAAAATATCAGAAATGCACGATATAAAGTTGAAATTGCGAGTTATAAAGTCAGAATTGCAACATAATCAGAATTGTGAGTTTAAATATAGTCGAAATATAAAGTCACAATTCTGACTTTTTTCCTCAGAATTGTGAGTTATTAAGTCAGAATTTCGAGATATAAACTTGCAATTCTAAGAATTTTTTTTCCTTCTCAAAATTGTACTTTATAACTTGCAGTTGCGAGTTCATATCTCACTATTCTGAGAAAAAAGGTCAAAATTGCAGGGAAAAAAGTCATAATTGCAAGAATTGCAACTTTGTTTCTTGCAATTGTGAGTTTATATCACGCCATTCTGACTTTATACCTTGCAGTTACGAGTTTATATCATGCAATTCTGACTTTATAACTCGCAATTGCAAGTATACATCTCACAATTCTGAGAAAAAAAAAACAGTTTTGTGAGTTTGCATCACGCAATTGTGAGATAAAAAGTAACCATAACCTTTTCATTTTTTTTATTGAGTGATGGAAAGGGCTTCCATAGTATACTAACCCATGTGACAATACTAAAAAGACAATTTTAAAGTGGCCATATTTATTTTCCACCTGTGTACCAATGAAGTATGCATTAAAATTATATATTTGAAGTCAAAATCTGGCTACAGCATGTTTGCATCTCTGCTAAATAAAAGCATTCATTCCTTTCCAAAAAACAAAAACAAAAAAACAACAACCCTGGAATGATATACTTGTCAGTATACTTACCCATGTCTGACAATACTAACAAGAAAATTTTGAAGTGGCTATATTTATATACCACTTGTGTACCAATGAACTATGCATTAGAAATGATATATATGTTTGAAGTCCAAATCTGGCTACCGCATGTTTTTCATTTTCCAGAGAGCTCTAAATCATTTACCCTTTGAGCAATACACATGTTTGAGGTCCCTCCTGACACATCCTCAAATATATCAAACCAGTTTCCTTTTGAATTATTGACTTATTTTCCAGTTTTTCAACACTTGTATTGAGATGATACCCGCAAAGGAAATACAGCTTTTCATCCGTCACTCATTTTTCACCAACGGGCCTCTTCGTTTATTTGAGAAGAGGATCTGTGTACACTGATTAATGTGTTTGGCCGCCGGTTGTGTACAAGAATTCAGCAGAAATGTGGCGTGGCGTGAAGCAGACTTATGGCTTTCACCATGCTTTTTATGAGGCAGAGGCTCAGCAAGACTTTGTGCATTAAGGAAATAGGGGAATATTTCAATAAAGACTATGTGAGAGGTCCACGGAATAAAAAATTGGGGGGAAAGGAGAAGGAAAAAATTTTGATTGCTACGCTGGAGGTTTATGATGATGACAATTACTTAGCAATATACTGTAGCTATATAAAAACATAAACATAATTTATAAGCAGACCACACGTTAGACAAATGCAGAGGTGTAAATGCCATCTCCCTCCGGTTGAAAGTTAAACTTATTACAGTGTGTTTGTTTTAAAGTCTACTAGAAACGCAGGGACTTGAGGCTACAGAGACAAAGCCGCAAGGAAACCTATCAAAGAAAATTAAATCTCTATACTTAAACATATTTAGATGGAATGCTTCTGGGTTTTATTAAGCTGGTTTTGAAGGTCAGCCCCACCATAAGAGAACTAAGAGGGAAAAAAGACATTTAAATCAAAGCCATAAGGTCTCAACTCTGCAAATAAACCTACCACCAGCTCACATACGTGTGAGACACGGATCCAATATTCTATATCTCACTCTTAACAGTAGGCTTTGGGAATGTTATACATTCATCTACCTGTCTGTCTCCAATGCATGGCTCAAAATAAACCGTAAGGAATGAAGGCTTTTCATATCAGTGGTAGGAAGCTAAGAGAAACCGAATGGGATGTGCTACAATTTTGTCGTGCAATTCTCTGTTCACTCAGCCGAGACATAGTTAACATTAACTGATAAAATGTGATCCTACTAATAACGTTTTGCTCTACATAATACTGACTGATGGCCTTAATCGTGCAAACAGGCTTAGGAAAGATTGTTGCTGTAACTCAAAGCAGGAATATGTATGGCAATAAACATACCAGCATGCAGGTGACCTTTAAGTTCAGCACAAAAGGCATTCTTCACATTCATGCCATCTGACTGAATCAGACCCGTGATGCTGATGTATTAAATCCATGGTAGGACTCTTTGGGACATGTTCCTAGCCTGAAAAATATAAAAGAGCTTCATGTCACACGATTTTTCAAGGTTCATGGCTTTTGACAGTCTTTCACTTCTTGAAACGAATACAGATGTAAATCTAAGACTGAACAACAGACGTCTATATCAACAAAAATTCTGTGTTAAAGGGATAGTTCACCCAAAAATACAAATTCTGTCATTTACTCACTAAGTTGTTTCAAACCTTTGCACATTTCTTTCAGCAGTTAAAGACAAAAGAAGATATTTTGAAGAATGTTGGTAATCAAACAGTTGACCATAGCCATTGATTTCTTTACTATTGAACAACTATAGGGTTATCGTCAATCATTTAGGCCCTATAAAATCCATTTTATTTGTTTCCAAATTCTGTTTTAATTTTAATTTTCTAGACTCTGTTTTAATGTTTAAATTAAAAAATATTAAACAATTTTCAAATTCAAATTTATTTTCACCAAATCCTGTGTCTTCCATTAATTTTCTGGGTTCCACTTTAATGTATTTATAAATTTTTAACAATCAAAAGCACCTCTAATTAATTGATTTCATTAAAAAAAATGTTTGTTTTTTTATTATTTACTTTTTTTTCAGAAATACTGAGGACATTTTTTAATTTAATGTTACATTTTTCTGGTAAATAAAAAATAAAATGATAAACAAAAAAAATTATATATTCTAAATTTTACTTTTAGTAGTATTATTGTTACATTAAGTTATATTTTTCTGTATTTCTTCAAGCTAAACCAAACTTTTATTTTAAGTTGGTGTGAAGTCCTTTAAGTTTCTGTTTATTTTGTATATAACATGAAGATAGTATTTCTCAAAAGAAACATTTTCATGTGTTCATGTACTCATATATTGCGGGTGCAGAGGCTGAAAACAGCAAGCATCACGTTCGCGTCCATGCATCTGCGCCATTCATTTACACAGTACATGCATAATTCATATTTAGGTAGTATTTTTGTGGCTTCATATTCAGATACACGAGTCCATATCACGTTTTGATTTAAATGTACTGACCTACTTTTGATTTATTCATATAAAATTAGCAAATTCCAGATTTATGACTGGATTCCGCGATTTTACATTGTGGAAATCATAGGGCCCTTGGGTTACCCACATTCTTCAAAGTAAATTATTTTGTGTTCAGCTAGAGAAGAAAGGATGAGTGAATGATGACAGAATTGCAGAAATGCAATCAATAACAGTAAATAAATCAATAAATTGCAAGGCAAATAAATTACATTTAAAATATAAATTGTAAAAATATAAATGTATTTCATTTAGACAAAATGGGACAATATTGTTTTGGAAACAAATTAACAGACTTACAGATTACTGTAAAGGAAATACACAGTAGACACCCTATTTAATGAAAGTCTCTGAATTTGTTGTTGATAGTCAGGCTTGAATAATACCACAGCATTATTTACCCTTTGTCAAATGTAGCTCCATTATACTTGATTCAGCTGTAGTTGGACAGACCAAAAAGATCCTGATTGCATCTCTCCAATCGGAAATCTGAGCTGAGCTCGGGGGGCTGCTTAACAAGCAAAAGGAAAAGGTTTAATTAGTTGGAAAGAATATAGATCCTGAAAGGCATGTCAAAACTCTGCTTTAAACACTTACTGTTAAATGCTCCTGACTCTGTATAAATTTATCAAGTTAGTTAGACTACAGCTCAATACAGATTATATACAGTGGTTTTCCTAGTGAATTTCACCAAGAATTCCACACAATCTTCAATACTTTTAAAATATAAGACCAAACTAAATACCAACTTATTAGGAAAGGCCACCAAAACCTAATTCTGCAGTAGCCCACAGGCACAAAAGGAGCTCACCTCCCTCCCAGAGAGCAAAGCTTGTCTTTTTTCACCTGTTTCCCATTGGCCACGAGACTCTTTCCTCCTCAGAAATAATGTGATAGACACTTGACTTGAAGCATGCTGTTTCAGCCCTCACTGCGAGACACAAAAAAAATACATTCTTTCTTTATAGGCTAGCAGAGGTCAAATCTCTGCAAGAAGTGTCCCATATGGCGTTGGAAGCTGACAATGTTTGTGAATCGCCGTTTTTCTTTGTTTTATGCGTTCCAGACAGACTTTTTCAGCAGGTTGCACACGCACAGTTACACCAGTAAGTGCATGGCAACCTACAGGTTTATGAGTGAATCATTGAATAATTAATTGAATCGACTCATACAAATACACTGATTCATTTAAAAAGCAAACAAATGACTCATTCACTCAAAAGAATCGTTCTTGATTCAGGAACTGAATTCCACTGATGAGTGTCTTGCTCAGATCGAGACTCGGTTAATTCTGCTCTGATTTCGTTTGGAATTGTGCTTGTAATATTGCGTCTAAAATCTAAATTATTTAACTTCGTTTTTTTACAGCTATTGGTAAAAGACACAAATAAGAAACATATTATTGTTAAGGAAATATCAAATGGTGATGTGAAGGAAGTTTGATTTGAAGCACAGAAGAGTGTGATATGATGAAGAGCTGTTCTGTTGCTTCTAAAGATCAAAACACTGTGATCTGAATTTAGTTATAATAATTACAGTTCACCACATCTCATTGCCAAACATTTCCACTGACATTTATTTATCCTGTAACAATCTAACCTGTCCTTTAATCTGATTTCCTACAGTCAACTTCAGGTCGCTGGCCCTCCATCATAATGTAATTTATAAGCACGCAACACCATTAAATGTGTATGCTGCCCTCTCCAGATTTCTGTTCACCTCAGTCACAAATGTTCTCTAAATGTTCTCTAAACCTCTCTGACACACTTAAGGATTCTTGTTTGTCACTGCTTGTCATAAATGTTTATACATTACAGTAAATCAGATTTACAAGCTCAAAGAGGTATTGCCAAACCTATATTGTCAAAGCCTATAAAATAAGCCCTATGAAATGTGAGCATATTATCGATGGCTAAAAAAGATTTTTGTCTTATTTAAAAAAAACAACAACATCTAAACATCCTTATAATATTAAAAATAAATAAATCTGGTTTTCATAGAATACATAGGTATTGTATACACTTTATAACCTACATGTAGTATGTTTTTTCATGCAAAAATCAACATGCAAAAGTAAGAAAATAAAACGTAAATAAAAAAAACTTTTTTAAAATTGAGTTTTTTCTTTTCTTAATTTAAGTTTTTACTTGGTAAGATGTCTTGAAACAAGACAAAGAAGATTCTTATCTAGTCTTAAAAAAAAGGTTCTTTGCAGCGAAAGAAGGTTCTTCAGATTCTAAAAAGGTAAGAAAGAGATGGTTCCCTATCAGTCGGTCTCTTCGACGTCTCGTCGAGACCGACGAATTGGGATATCGCCTGGATAGACCAATCTACTTCGTGTGTATACAAACGAGCCAATGAATATTGGCATGCATGATTGCAGCCAGCTGCGGCTGATCACAGCGTGAGCATATAATGCGCAGCAGGTGCATGCATCATCAAGCTTTCGCTTCGGAGCTGGACCATTCTGTGTGGGACGAGTCAGAAGCAACACTTTCCTCCTTTTCTTCTCTTTTGTGTTGGCGGCACGGCGCTTCGGGTGGAAGCACACAGCTGGTTTTCACCATCCACCTTCTGTGTTGCTGCGGCCATTTCCCCTGTGCGCCTCAGCACTAAAAGAGCAAATTTCTATAAGAGCAATTTCCTTAAAGAGTGAATTTCTAAAGGAGCTCCGCGGGTTGAGCGTCTTTTTAAAGACGAGGCGTCATGCCTTTCTCCCCGTGCGTTTCTGGATGCGGCCGTTTCCTGGCGCCGGGTGATTTCAACACGCTGAGGCAGCGTTCGTGGATGAGTCATGTCCTCATTGTGGGAAAATGACCATCGCGGAGTTGCGGACCAGACTCCGTTTCCTGCAAAGGGGCGGGGTTCCAGTCCCTCTGCCCAGAACGAACGTTCCTCCAGGCAAACGCCGGGGGGGGTGTTGTCGCTGGAAGCAGGGGGCTGCCCGGTCTGACGGTGACGGTGAGGAACTCCCCGCCCATTCCATCGGCGGGGGCTCCTCCTTCCACCGACGCTCCGTCGCCACCGGGGCTCTCAGGGGAGCGGGTTGGACCTCCCTTAGGGGTACCGCCCGTTACCTTTGGGGCCCCCCCCCCGACGAACAGATGTCAGTCGCAGCATCGGGGGGAGAGCCAGACCTCTTTGAGGAGGAGGACGGCACACTGTCGTCCACTGGGCGGTCAGCGGTGCCCGATACTGACCCGGAGATGATGGCTATGCTTGCCCGGGCCGCCAAGAGGGTAGGGCTTGAATGGAATCCTCCATCACGTCCCGACCCCTCCCGGCTGGATGACTGGTATCTCGGGGTGGCCCGCGCTGGTTCTCAGCGCCCCACCCCGGTGCCATTCTTCCCGGAAGTGCATGAAGAACTCACCCGAACGTGGACGGCACCTTTTACTGCCCGAAACCGCTCGAGTGGGACTTCCTCCCTAACCACCCTTGATGGCGGACCAGCGCGGGGATACACGGCAGTCCCGCCGGTGGAGCGTGCGGTTGCGATGCAACTGTGTCCGGGCGCCGCTTCCACTTGGCGGGGCAACAATCCGTTGCTCCCGTCCCGGGCCTGTAGGCACTCGTCGGCTCTGATCGGCAGTGCCTATGCGGCCTGCGGCTCCGCTGGTTCCACCCTTCACGCTATGGCGTTGCTACAGGTGCATCAGGCCCAGGCACTGAAAGACCTGTACGAGGGTGGTCACGACCCAGAAGTTCTTCGTGAACTCCGTATCGCCACGGACCTCGCGCTACGTGCGACGAAGGTGACCGCGCGGTCTCTGGGTCGTGCCATGTCCACCATGGTGGTCCAGGAACGCCATCTCTGGCTGTGTCTGGCTGATATGAGGGACTGTGATAAGACCAGGTTCCTCGACGCTCCGGTGTCCCAGACCGGCCTCTTCGGCGACGCTGTGGAGAGCTTTGCCCAGCAGTTTTCTGCAGCCAAGAAGCAGACTGAGGCCATCAGTCACATCCTGCCCCGGCGTACAGCTGCTGCCTCCACCCGTCCGCCGGCGGCACCCCAGTCTGCTCGTCGCCGAGGGCGGCCCCCGGCTTCCGCCTCCGCTCCACAGCAGCCACCGCAGCAGCCTTCACAACGGCGCCGTGGAGCCGGTCGCCGGGCAGCCGCCCAGCCCGTCCAGGCCCCCACAAAGACCAGTGGGAAGCGTAAGAACAAGAGACCCTGAGACGGGCGACCCAGAGATGGAGGATGCTGCTCTTCGGGAGATGGTGACCGCACCACTCCCTCCCCCGGAGGAGGGCCGGGCGGAAAATCTTTTGTTTGTTTTTTCCCCGCCACCGACCTGACGGTACCCAAATACTCGACAAAAGAGCAAATTTCTCTATCTCTGGGTCCCCATGTGGGACTGCGGGGAGTGCGCAGGTCATCCCTGCGCCTCACCCGTCCTCCCCCCTCGCCAGCGAGCGACGATGGGCGGTTCAAGAGTACGGCGAGACGGACTACTCACGCACCATCGGCTCATGCGCAGGTAAGCGTCTCACACATTCAACATACAGACGCTCTGACCCCGCCCCGGTCCGGCAACGAGACTGCGAGGCGGGGCCCCTGCCCCCCCTTTCGCTGCTCCCCCGCGGGTACGCCGGTGGTCCCCCTTGTGCCGCTTGTTCACTTTCTGGGAGCCTGGAAAGAGCTTCCCAGCCCATCTTGCTGGCTCCTTCGGACCATCACTTCCGGCTATGCGATTCAGTTCGCCCGGCGCCCTCCCAAGTTCAGAGGTATCCACTTCACCTCTGTCAGGGCCGCAGATGCTCCCATCTTGCGTGCAGAGATACAGCCGGTCCCTCCAGCCGATATGAGGACAGGCTTTTACAGCCCGTACTTCATAGTACCCAAGAAAAGCGGCGGGCTTCGACCGATCTTGGATCTGCGCGTCTTGAACCGGGCCCTTCACAGGCTACCGTTCAAAATGCTCACTCAGAAACACATTTTCAGATGTGTCCGTCCCCAAGATTGGTTTGCAGCGATCGACCTGAAGGACGCATACTTTCATGTCTCAATCCTTCCGCGCCACAGACCCTTTCTGCGGTTCGCGTTCGAAGGCAGGGCATATCAGTACACGGTCCTGCCCTTCGGGCTGTCCCTCTCCCCCCATGTCTTCACGAAGGTCGCGGAGGCGGCCCTTGTTCCCCTCAGAGAACAGGGCGTTCGCATTCTCAACTACCTCGACGACTGGCTCATCCTAGCACAGTCTCGAGTTCAGTTATGCGAACACAGGGACCTGGTGCTCGCACACCTCAGCCAGTTGGGTCTTCGGGTCAACTGGGAAAAGAGCAAACTCTCTCCAACACAGAGAATCTCTTTTCTCGGTATGGAACTGGACTCGGTCAGCCAGACAGCACGCCTCACGCAGGAACGTGCTCAGTCAGTGTTGAACTGCCTAGACACGTTCAAGAGCAGGACAGCGGTCCCACTGAAACAATTTCAGAGGCTCCTGGGGCATATGGCAGCAGCAGCGGCGGTTACACCGCTGGGGCTGCTCCATATGAGACCGCTTCAACACTGGCTTCATGGCCGAGTCCCGAGGAGAGCGTGGCTTCGCGGCTCTCACCGGGTTCAAATAACACCGGCTTGCCGCCAGACTTTCACCCCGTGGTCAGACCTCTCATTTCTACGGGCAGGAGTACCCATGGAACAGGTCTCCAGGCATGCTGTGCTACACACAGATGCCTCCGCCACCGGGTGGGGAGCCACGTACGACGGACAGGCAGTTTCAGGGGTTTGGACGGGCCCCCAGCTGACTTGGCACATCAACTGCCTCGAGTTGCTTGCAGTAGGTCTTGCCCTGCTCCGCCTCAAGGGGCACCTACGTGGCAGACACGTGCTGGTCCGTACGGACAATATTGCGACCGTTGCGTACATCAACCGGCAAGGCGGTCTACGCTCCCGTCGCATGTCGCAACTCGCCCGTCATCTCCTCTTGTGGAGTCAGAAGCATCTGAGGTCGCTTCGTGCCATTCACATTCCCGGGTTGCTCAACCGTGCGGCCGACGAGCTCTCACGAGCTGCGCTTCCCGGAGAGTGGAGACTCCACCCCCAGTCGGTTCAGCTGATTTGGAGACGCTTCGGCGAGGCTCAAGTAGATCTGTTCGCCTCCCCGGAGACAGCCCACTGCCAGCTCTTTTTCTCCCTGACCGAGGGCACACTCGGCACGGACGCACTGGCATGCAGCTGGCCGCGGGGCCTCCGCAAATATGCGTTTCCCCCAGTGAGCCTTCTCGCACAGACATTGTGCAAGATCAGGGAGGACGAGGAGCAGGTCCTTCTGGTAGCCCCTTACTGGCCCACTCGGACCTGGTTCCCCGAACTCATGCTCCTCGCGACAGCCCCTCCCTGGCAAATCCCTCTGAGGAAGGATCTTCTGACTCAGAGACGGGGCACCTTATGGCACCCGCGTCCAGACCTCTGGAAATTACATGTCTGGTCCCTGGACGGGACGCGGAGGTTCTAAGTGACCTACCCCAAGGGGTAGTTGACACTATTACTTCGGCGCGAGCGCAGTCTACTAGACATGCCTACGCCCTTAAATGGAACCTGTTCGTTGATTGGTGTTCCTCCCGGGGAGAGGACCCCCGAAGATGCCCGATCAGAGCCGTGCTCTCCTTTTTGCAGCAAGGGTTGGAGCGTAGGCTGTCCCCCTCAACCCTTAAAGTCTATGTGGCTGCTATAGCTGCCAACCACAACCTCATAGAAGGAAGGTCGGTAGGGAAGCACGACCTGGTCACCAGGTTTCTTAGGGGCGCCAGGAGGTTGAATCCCACTAGGCCCCCTTCCGTGCCCTCTTGGGACCTGTCGCTAGTGCTCACAGCACTGCAGCAGGCTCCCTTTGAGCCTTTGCAGTCAGTCGAGCTGAAGTTTCTCTCAATGAAAACTCTGCTCCTGCTTGCATTGGCTTCCATGAAGAGGGTAGGAGACCTGCACGCATTTTAGGTCGACGATTCGTGTCTAGAGTTTGGCCCGGCGGATTCCCAGGTAACACTGAGGCCCCGGCCTGGTTATGTGCCCAAGGTTCCCACGACTCCCTTCCGGGACCAAGTGGTGAGCCTGCAAGCGCTGCCCTCGGAGGAGGCAGACCCAGCCCTGGCTTTGCTTTGTCCCGTCCGAGCACTAAGATGCTACGTTGACCGGACACAAAGCTTCAGGACCTCAGACCAGCTCTTTGTGTGTCATGGAGGCAGGCAGAAGGGGAATGCCGTCTCCAAGCAGAGGATGGCCCACTGGATAGTGGATGCCATTACCCTGGCCTATCAGGTTCAGGGTGTGCCCTGCCCCCTCAGGCTGAGAGCACACTCGACTAGGAGTGTTGCATCCTCCTGGGCACTGGCTCGCGGCGCCTCGCTAAATGACATTTGTAGAGCGGCGGGCTGGGCGACCCCTAACACGTTCACGAGGTTCTATAGCCTTCGTGTAGACACAGTCTCCTCCTGTGTTCTCACCTCAAACGGGTAGGCACAGAGAGGCCTCGGGTCGGCTTGCTATACTGCTCCAGAGTAACCTAAGAGTAGCTCTGTCGAGCTCCTCCGCTGAGCTTGACAGCTGACGTAGCGGAACGTCAGGCGTCAGGCCCTCACTCGATGAATCCTTCAGAACCGGTAGAGGGCTAGGCTCTACGTAGAGACTTAATTGCATCTCTTACAAAGTCCACATTGCGCCCCAGAGGCTATGTGTTTCCCCGGTAGTACTTCTACCAGTATATGAGGGTTCAATCACCTCCAATTTTCCATATAAACCTAATTGAGTATATATGTTTATGGCTCCGAACCTCCTGTCGGAAGGACGTGAGCGCCGCATATTCCCAGTGCTCCAGTTTCACTGAAATGGATGGTGCTGAGTTATACAGTGACTGGCTCTCCTTGATGCGAGCCCCTGGCCAAAGCCAGTAACGGGACCCAGGGGGGCCCGCTCAGGACACTGGAAGGGACAGCAGCCACGGCGCTTTGTTAGGGATCCCAATTTGTCGGTCTCGACGAGACGTCGAAGAGACCGACTGATAGGGAACGTCTCGGTTACGTATTGTAACCCTCGTTCCCTGAAGGAGGGAACGGAGACGTCTCGTCCCGTCGCCGCGGCTCCTGTACCACCGCTGTACGGCCGGGCCTGTCCCAGCTCCTCAGCGAAACCTTGATGATGCATGCACCTGCTGCGCATTATATGCTCACGCTGTGATCAGCCGCAGCTGGCTGCAATCATGCATGCCAATATTCATTGGCTCGTTTGTATACACACGAAGTAGATTGGTCTATCCAGGCGATATCCCAATTCGTCGGTCTCGACGAGACGTCTCCGTTCCCTCCTTCAGGGAACGAGGGTTACAATACGTAACCGAGACGTTCTTTGTGAAACCAAAAAATGGTTCTTCTATGGCATTGCCGTGAAGAACCTTCTAAAGAACCTTTATTTTTAAGAGTGTATGTCTTGAAAACAATGCAAAAATAGCAAATCTTGCATTTTTATCTTTTTATTTTTGGTTGGTCCTAAATACTCTTGGCAAGAATGTCTTAATATAAGAGTATATGTCAAGCTTATTGTAAGAGAAAGTTAAGTATTTAAGTGCGTTGAAGGGTTCTTCAAGCGATGCCATAGAAGAACCATTCAGTTTACAGAAAAACAGTACATTTTAAGTATATTTTAGGTAAAATATAAGTAGTGTTTTAGATATATTTACTAGAGAGCAAAATAAAAATCATTTTTATCAACAATTCAAGTGTAAATGTCTTGATCTTACATTAATAAATGATCTCTTACTGTAACTGATAGTTTTGAAACACACTATAGCCAGAGGATTTATATCATACAAGCTCATGTGTGAAATGTTTCCATAAGTCTAATCAAATGAACTAAAGTACTTCTCCAGCCACATTCTCCATGCTAAATTAGATATCCCCTACCCACCCACTCAGGTGGGTGCAGAAATCCTACACTTCAGCTGTCCAGAACTCTACACATCCACATAGTTTAGATGTACCGTTAAAAATAATGCACCATGGCATGAGGAAATCAGTCTTCTAATGGCACCTCTAATGGCAGCCCTCCCCAAACGTCTATATATTAAATTTACCATCTTAGCTAAATGGTTAAAACAGGTCAGAAACACATGCTGATGTGCACATCAGGGCTTTTCTCTCTGCAGAGTATTCTCAATTACCTGACTCAATAAAAGAAGCTTTCGTAAAGTTTACAGACTATGCACTCTACAGTATTGTGTTGGGTTACTCTGCTTCACTGAGTGGAAAAGGGTAGCGGGTGCCCTGAGAGCACACTTCCTGTTAACCTTGGTGGTCCCTTTGAATGAATTCACAGATGGTTGAGCAAAAAAAGAACAGTAAAAAAATAAAACTAAAGAGACCTAATGTCCCAGTTATCATTTTATGTTTCATTTTGGATCTGACTCGTCATAAACGTCCTTGTGCTGTGTTTGATGGGATTAACAGTTAGGTTTGGAAAACGGGATTGCTTGATTGTGATGGTTGGCCGTGTGAGGTTCATTCCCTCTGATGTCTCTATTTCTTAATCTAATGTCAAAACCAGACACGCATCAGGGACAAAACATTAATCAAATACTTGTCGTGCTCCTGTGCTGAAATTAGAAGTTGAACGTTCGATAAAAATGACACTGCTGGGAGTCGTTCTAGGAGCCCTTGTTTGTTTACCGAAATTGACGATCAACTTAAATGGGACTTCAGGATGGATGTTCACTCTTGTTCTATACATCAGCTTCAGCATCTGTTGAACAGAATGACTGGAGTGTAAAACGCACATAAAACATGCAATGACCCATGGAGAGACAGAGGAAGAACAGGAGCTTCCGACAAAATATAGACTCGTTCGGCGAGGGGTAGTCATCGGTCCCCAGCTATTTGATTGACATGGTCCTGAGGGAGCAATGCAGAACATTCCAAAATTCAGGAAGGCCTTGACCTCGAGTCCAAAAAGAACTTTACCTCATAGCTGGAAGGCTGCCTGCAACGATGGTTAGCACAGTAGAAACAAAAATGAATGTTAGGGCTTTTCCACTTTCTAACCTAAATTTTGCATAATGGAACAGTAGAACAGCAGCTCTCAATGATATGCTGTTGGAAAACTTTAAGAAATTCAAAATAAACATTTAAAGCCACTGGTCCAGAAGACCAGCTAGACCGTGGAAAGCAAACAATCTTGAGGTTCCATATGCAAATCACCTGTTACCACATATGGTAAAGAGCTCAGAACATGCATATCCACACATATGTGGAACATTTGATTTTCTTTAAGTGAAATTTGTGGGAACTTTTTGAAAGATGCTGCCTTTAAGTGAGCCTTGGGAACTCCAAGTCGGGCAGCCGTTATTAGGACATGTTACGCATTCTAGTCAGAAGTAGCCTAAAGAAAATAAATTAATTATCTGAAAAATAAATCCAAATGCCAACATCTCAAACCGAAACGATTAAACATATAAATTACTATCACGTATTTATACATGCTTTCAAAACTAAATGTTTGTGTTACATAGAGCAAACTGTGAAAGTTAAGTAATTATAACTGCATTCTGTAACTTTTTTTGGCTAAAAATCATCCAAAATCAATTATTAAACAAGTACATAACCTATCAGTATTTAAAACTGAACAGAAACAATGCCACTGAGATGAACTTAGCTGAATATTGCTGCTGAAAATGGTCAATTATTGTCATGTTTTAGGCTGATTGGGAAAAACATTTGGAGTACTATAGACTGCCAAAACTTATAATAAATCAAGGAGAAGAGTGCAAAAAGTATCTGAGGAACAAAAGGCGTTTGTGGTTGGCCAAACTGAACTAGGATTTCCAGGGCGAGAATCTTGTCAACATTCGAGTTTGTTCTTATCACTTCCGGTCAGGTGGGTGAAAAATTAGGCTAATATCTTAATACTGCTTGTACGAATCTTTACCACAAAATATTGTGCTCTTTCCTGCTTACTAAGTCCTTCTCTATATGATTTAGCAGCTTCCACACATTTTTTCCATGGTTTAGACAGCATAAATTAGCAGAACAGAGTTCTCAGTAGTACACTTAAAGGGTTAAATAATAATAATAATAAATAAATAATAAAAGAAATGTTCTTCAGATGTTAAAAGTTCTTTATGGAACCATTTAGACAAAAAATGTACTTTTATGTCATATCCAACTATTTTCAGCTGTGCAAAACAGCTTGTTTTGCTGCTTGATATTGCAAATTGGTGTGTCTTACCATATTATTTTTATGTATTATCTTAATTATGAGCCCACCCCTGTTAAAAAAAAAAACTGTATATGATGGTTAGGTATTGAAGCATGGGTGCTGGTTTGAGCTGATCCTTAGCTGGCCATAAACTGGTTTAAGCTGGTCCTAAACTGGTCCTGAGCAGGAGCTAGTTGCTTAGGACCAGCTTAAACCAGTTTATGGCCAGCACATGACCAGCTAAAACCAGCTCATGACCAGCTAAGGACCAGCTTAAACCAGCATCCATGCTTCCAAACCTACCTAACTATGCTGTTTTTTCAACAAGGACTGGTTTGTAGTACGAACAGTTTTACCATTTACTGCACGTTGTTAATCTTCTTATTATTTCCCTATAGCAGATAATGAACCAGAAGTCTCACCCAGGCTTACTTCCTTGTTAAAGAAAAAGGTGGATAGCATCTGTGGATGCTGCAAGTGTCAGATCATTTGTAGCCTCTTGAGCAGCTAGAATAATTAAACTTCGAGAATAGAGTCTTAAACAGTGCTTGGTGCTAATGAAATGACTTAAATTATATTAGATTACAGACACGATTACACTGTACTTACAAAAGATTTGTATTTCAAATAGAACAAGTTCTAAGGAACATTAAATTGGTTTTTAGATTTAATTATCATTGTTACAGCGATTTAACGTAAAACTTTTTTTTTTTTCAGTTGGTCAAAAAAAAAAAATGTTATTTGTTTGTTCAGATGACATTTTCCAGTGAAACATCTTACTTTAGACATACTTCCAAGACTGAATATCCACACTGGTGCATTGACTGTCCAATTGCTACTCAAAACTAGCCCAATCGCATTTCGGTGGGATAGTTTTGAGGTGTATGTGTAGGCAATCCAATCCAGTCGGCTCAGATGGTGGATCAGCACCTAGAGATGACCTCTACAGCCCTGAATGTCAACTAGATAACCTCCAGGGATGGATCATCAGTAAAGACCTTGTCACATAGACGGCCATCGGCGCAAGACCACGGGAACCTGATGAGTCCTCTGAAATCTGACATTGGTACAAACTGCTCATTTCATCTGGCCAGAGGAGAACTGGACCCCCAACTGAGCCTGGTTTCTCCCAAGGTTTTTTTTCTCCATTTCTGTCACCTGTAGAGATTTGGTTCCTTGCTGCTGTCGTCTCTGGCTTGCTTAGTTGGGGACACTTAACTTCCAGCGATATCGTATACTATTTGCACTGAACTGAGCTGAAGGACTGACTTCAATGATGAACTGCCTTTAATAAAATTGATTGCTTACAATACTGCATTACTGTTGTGCTGTTTAATACTATGAAGTTGCTTTGACACAACCTGTATTGTTAAAAGCGCTATATAAATAAAGGTGACTTGACTTGACATACACCTTAAAACATTAGATTCATCTGCGCTGAGGAGCCATGCCAATGTACAACCCACGTAAAGAAGATAATTCTGCAAATAACTGCAATTGCAGGTTTCAAACAAAGATGGCGACAAAGAAGCTAAACTTATGTCTGATGTAGGGAAGAGTTTAACAGCTACATCACAGCTTAATGATTGAGACACAGCATATACAATTAAAATAACTTGCAAAAGTATTCATTATAATTCACCACAGACTTTCCACTGTTTTTCAATCTCTATAAAGATTATAGATAGTTTACACCATAGCATGTGTTATGAATAAGTGTTTCCGCAGTGTTTCAAAATTGTAATGCCTCATTCCAACTCAACATCTTGTGCATTATCTAGAACTCTTTTGAGTTTCCCACTTGTAAATACGACTTTGTCATTCATTTGCTCTGAACTTGTAATTACAATATTTCCAACTCTACATGAAAGGGCATTAGAGAACTAACCAAAAGAACAGAGAAAGTTAGATGCTGAACTTAGATGCTGAACAGCCATGTTTAGCACAAGGAGGCTAAATCATTTTGCAAACGCTGCTCTATTTCACTTTCTCTGAGCTCATATAAAACTAAAGTACCCACAAATGCTAGCCTGCCAGCTTCTTTTCTGCAATGTGTTCAAATGCTGACTTTGCAAGGCCTGATATAGTGACGTCAGAACGAAGAAGCCCACACAAGTGGCTCATGGAAATGAAACGGGATATTGTTAAAGTGAAACGGATTAGAGCTCTTCATGATTTCATTTGAATTAACTAGTGGTGATGCTTATAAAGCGAATACACATTTTGCGTGCAACTCTTCGTTACAAAAATGTCATTCGGTTTCACATCAGGCAAGGTTCAGTTTTGTTTCTCATTTTCACACCCCAATGAGAATCAGCCTGGAATGTCTGAATATGAATTCAATGAAAGTGAAGCACTTCACACCAATATGTTTAATTCTTGATGTGTTAAAGAACAAAGCACAGATCGAATCTGCTTTGTTTTTAGAAAGCATTGATCCCATTTAAAAGCAACTTGTGGGGTTTCAAGTGGCCTGTGAACAGCAGGACATTTACTAAATATTTTTGAAGTCTATGCTTCAGAAATCTTCAGAAGATCAGAGCTGCAGATATTAGATTCAGCTTCAGAAGAGCAGCACATGCATGGCATTCTGCTTTGTATTGGTAAGTTTAAAACAAACACAACTGTGCTGTGAAGTTTTTAGATCAACCAGGAATGTCCTAAATAGAATTATTTGTTCTTCAAAGTGTGATTTTCATGTAAAGATTATTTAATTATAGTAAATTGTACCTTTGTACATAGAACAGCACTCCCTAGAAACTCATGCAAAGATTTAAGGATTTTTGCTCACTGGTCACAAGTTGCCAGATATATTTCTGAGTAAACCATCCAAATGGCTCATGAATTAAACATCACCACATGGCATCATTTCCAGCAAGTTGTCAAAAGCCCTTTCTAAGATTGTCTGCTAGTACAGCAGTGGTTTTTGAAGTATTGTCGCACAAAAAAATATTTACAAATAGAAAAACATGGGTAGAGCCTTCAGCCTTAAAAGGTTTAAAATTAGTTATGTTCCCTTTCTATTCCTATTAATTTATTTACGTTAACCTCATTTGATAACAGTTGGTTTAGAGAAGCATAACCTGGTGTCTAGACCTCACGAGATCTGTTTTCCACTTTAAATTGCATAATAGATCTTCATGGTAAAGTTGTGCAATTTGACATATGTTAGTATTTTTCTCCGAACACATCTCCTTATATCTTTTAACAAAGGCCTATTGCTTGGGAAATTCTACAGGAATTTACTAGAACCGTTTTTTATGAACGCCTTGGGGTTGAACTCTAACCAATGTCATGCAGAGAAGCATAACAAGCTGTTTGTTGGTTGTTATTTTGTTGTCGTCTGTCTTTTTTTCTTCTTTTCAGTTGCATTGTTTTATTGGGGGGCTTTATCCTGTGGTAATGACAGAATGGTATATGAGTATAAGAAATGGCAAAGTAATCTTCATTTAGTATGTTATGGAGGTGCGGGTTTACAACTGAAAAAAATGTCAGCAGACACAAAATGAGCAAACTTACCTCCGACATCAAGCTGAGACGGAAGAATTTTAAAACAGGAGGTTCACTGTTTATTCTTATAGTTTATAGGCCTATGATATGCTCAACAAATTTGCTGTCTAAATGTGCCAAGATTTCCTATTTGTACAGCAGTCAGCATTACAATCAGACAATTGTCTCAAAGTGAGCTTGTTTCTGGTCTTGAACTGCTACTAACACAATGCAGGTGCAGGATTCATGGGTCCAAAGCATTTTCAGGTCTGAAAATGTCATTTGTGAAGACAAGACTGTGAAATTAAGCCAACCGATGCTAAAGGTGGTTGCTGAATTCAAATGATTCGCCAATGATGCAAGACAGGTTATCCTGAAATGGTGAGCCAAAATTAAAGAAGACCAGGTTGATCACAGCATACAGTATATCTCTTAAATCATTGGTTCTCTAGGGCAGGGCATAGTGTTGGAAAAACCTAGTAAAAACAGTGGGAACCCTTATGAGCCTTAGAGGCCTTAGAATAAAAAGTTGCAAACTACTGTTTTAAATGCATATGTAACCTATATAGCAGGGCTTTAATGCTACAGATACAGATTTTGTGTGACATTTCAAGCACATTTGTTAGTTTTATCATTTTTAAAGTTTTTATGTAATTGGGGATTTTAGTGTTGTTGAATTAGTGGCGACATTCTGCCCCTATCTGGCTAAGTACTGCAATTACACACAAACTATTATAAGTGAATTACTGCTCTTCACACTTTGATTTGTTTACATATTATTTGTGGCCCTGGACAACAAAACCAGTTATAAGGGTCTTTTTTTATTATTATTGAGGTTCATATATCAGCTGAAAGCTGAATAAATAGGCTTTCCATTGATTGGAAAATGCCCTGTCCCATATGTTTTGTTAGGACAGGGCAATATTTGGTCGAGAAACTTGAAAATCTGGAATCTGAGAGGCAAAAAATTCAAAATAGTGAGAAAATCACTCTTAAAGTTGTCCAAATGAAGTTCTTAGCAATGCATATTACCACTCAAAATTACGTTTTGATATATTTAGGTTAGGAAATTCACAAAATAACTTTTTGGAACATGATCTTTAATATCCTAGTGATTTGGCATAAAAGTAGAATTGATCATTTTGACCCATACAATGTATTTTTGGCAATTGCTACTTAAGTTTTGTGGTCCATGGTCACATTTTGTCTTTTTCATACATGCTGGTAATAGATGCTCACTGTTACAATCCTCTGTGGATCCTCAAATCCTCAAAATGAAAGGATAAATACAGTATGATTCGCCATGACAACCATCCAAAGCCAGTTTTAGAGAATATTGTCGGCTATATCCTTTAACCCTTGTGCATTAAAAAAAAAAAATTACACATAGGTGCAAAATGGACGAAAATGTCCATGTCGAAAAACTGCCATAAAAATATGATTTTTTTTCCCCACTTTCACTGATGTTATTTTTTTTACCAACATCTCTTCTATCCATAGATACCAAACATTCATTAATTTTCTCAATTGTAAACCTTTAAATGCTGGTTTGTTTACATAATGCCACAGGTGTTTTTTTATGAAAAAATTAAAAATAGTAGTTAATTTCCATATAATAAATACTAAGCAGATTTTTTTTTTTTTTTTTTTTTTGCTTATTAGCTTCGTGGGTGTGTCAGTGAAGAACAACAACATTAATTTTGAGGCATTTATTTATTAATTTTTTATGTAGTGTCAGATTTTTTTTTTTTTTAACTAACACTTAGGTCCATAATGGACAAAAATGTCCATGTCAAAAAAACTGTCATAGAAATGTTATATTTAAATAGTTTTTCCACTTTCACTGACTGTTGTTTTTTTATCAGGATCTCTTCTGCTCATAATTACCAAACATTCATTCATTTTTAGAATTTTAATGCTTTAAAAGCTGGTTTCTTTACATAATGCTCACTGTCAGTGGGCAACACTAGCTCCAGAGCTTCCTCTGCTGGGTAACGTCTCTTCATCTTGCAAGCAATGAAATGACCAAGCCCTCAAGCACCAAATATGTATAGGTTTGGCTGTGCGAACTCTCAAACTTTGTATAAAATCTACCAGACTAAACAATCAGAATTTTCTTGTGGTGAAAACAAAAACATTGTGTTTAGGGGCTTCTGAACTTCTACATCAAATTCAAGCTCACCTTTTATCTCTGTACAAAAACAATAACAAATGAAAAAGTGCAATCAAGGATTAAAATGTGTGTTTGAGTGAAAAAGAAAAATCCTCAAAGCTCATTAACCTTCTTTGACCTCATTCGTAGTTTTTATAAAATTTAATTTTCATTACATTTTCAGTAAACACATGCAAATCACACTCTGACATCCTTACCAACATACCCACACAATTATAGCTGCATTATTTTTCCAATTGACTCTATAATAAACTATAACATGCATAAGCAGAAAACACGAATAAAGCGAGTATTTCTTTTATATGCCAGATTTGAAAAAAAAAAAGGCACAATCTATTAAAAAATGGTAAAACTGTAAAATGTGAAGTTTTGCCGATAGAATGAACGCCTATTAGCAAATATTGCAGTGTTTTATAGCCCTGGGTTAAAAAAAAAAGTTTTAATGGGTTTCAGTTGACATTTTTGTCCTTAAAGGTCCACTGAAGTGCCTTGAAACACGCAGCATTATTCTATGTGGTGACGTACTTTTAACTGAAACAAAAACATATCGCCCAGCCCCGCCCACTAATTTTGAATAGCCAATAGCGTTCCATTTTTATCTGCTCAGGCAAGAGCCGTTGAGCTCGGTAAAGCCGCATTTGTAAGCTTATGACAGCCACAGACTAATAAATTACCCCACAGATTCAATATGAAACTTGCTAAAACGAAATAGTGATCATTATCATGCTGATGCTGTGTAGTTTAATACATGCCGACCGCACATATGAGCGCATATGATCTCCTCCGGGTTAATGCGTCTCTGTGTATAGGGGGCGGGACATTACGGACTCTAGAGAGCATTTGATTGGACAGAACGCACGGTGATATCATCCAAATCCTTGATTCATATTGGCGGAAGTGACGAGACTGTAAGTTTTGAATGCCCATATCTTGTAAACGCGAATTTTGTCTTTGTTTTGTAGCACACTAGCTTATAGATAACCTTAAGGCGAATATATTCATACTAAAAGCCAAAAAACTTTAATTTTGATTTCAGTGGGACTTTAAGGTCCTGAGTGTGAGTATTTTTTTTTTGTACAGAGGGTAAAATTTGAAGGAAATGAGGGTGAAATATTAAAAATTCAATAAAAATAAACACCTGAGCCAAAATGCACAAAAAACAAAACTGAAATGGACAAAAATGTCCATAAGGTCGCGCAAGGGTTAACAACTAAATATCATAGGCCCGGTTTCCCAGACAGGGCTTAGACTAAGCCAGGATTAGACCATAGTTCAATTAGGACATTTAAGTAATTTTTATGAACATGCTAAGAAAAAAAACATTACTGGTGTGCATCTTGAGACAAAATAAAGGCACTGATATATTTTAAAATCAATCAGTGCAATTTTATTTCAGTTGAAACAACTCAGACTTACATTTTAGTCTAGGACTAGGCTTAAGCCTTGTCTGCGAAACCGGGCCATAACGTTTACAACTTGTTTACTACCGTTTAAATGTGAAGACAAGACTTAAATGCTTGAATTAACATTAACATGAACAGTAGATGGCAGTAACGATATAGTAAACTCAATTCTTACCCTTGAAACCACCATCGAGGTTAGTGCTGGATCAACATGGCGGCATGCAAGCTCCTCAGCACGGGCTTCGGGTTTCTGCAGTCGTCCTTGCCGTTTTGTAGACAGGTAAAGTCACCTTAAAAATTAAGATTTGTAAATTTCTTAAGTTTATTAGGAATTTGAATGCTTTGTATTTGTATGTGAATGTTGTAGTATTTAGATTACGATCATGTTAGATAACATTACTGACCAAGACACACTGGTGACATTTATAGTTTACGTCAGTCAAAAAGCCTAATTTTGTCATTTGTCTGGGTTTTTGACTGTATTACTAAAATGCACATATTCAGATAAAATGTAATCTGATGATCTTCAGGCCTACAGAGGTTCACTCGGAGTGGTGGAGCAGGTCAGGAGCTACTATGTTGACTGGAGGATGGTACGGGATGTGAAGAGGAGACAAATGGCATTTGAGTATGCAGACACAAGACTGCGCATCAATGCCATTAGGAAGAATACTATTTTGCCAAAAGAGCTGCAGGTACGTTCAAAGTCTTGCAGTTTCCATTCAGTGGAAGGGAATACCTTGTTTAGAATGCTATCTATCTATCTATCTATCTATCTATCTATCTATCTATCTATCTATCTATCTATCTATCTATCTATCTATCTATCTATCTATTTATCTGTCTGTCTATATATTTGCAGGATTTTAAACCCATTTACACAGTCATTAATCTTTATTTTGACTTGCAATAAACAAATGAATTGAATGTCAAAATATTGCTCTAGAAACTAATATTAAAAAGGGCTGTGTTGCTCATGTTTTTTTCCCCACAGGAGATAGCTGATAAAGAAATAGCCGCACTACCTCGAGACAGTTGTCCCGTGCGCATTCGTAACAGGTGTGTGATGACATCACGTCCACGTGGAGTGAAACGCCGATGGCGTCTTAGTCGCATTGTTTTTCGCCATTTAGCGGACCACAACCAGATGTCTGGAATACAGAGATCAATGTGGTGATCAGCCATGGAATTGTAGAAGTGTTGTGTTATAAATCCTTGTGATGAAAGAGGATATCTTCTGGCAAAAAATGCAAAGACACAGAGCTGGAAATACAAACAAGCACCTGTTCAAATGTTTTTTTTTTTTTACTGAAATGATTCAGATTTCATATTGTGACATTTTTGTCTTCAACTGATGGCAAATGATGTTATTTTATTGTACATACAATAAAAAGTTATAATGTGCTACTTTTGTGTTTTGTGCATTTTTTTAGGTTACTGATATCTAACCTTTCTACGTTTTACTCTTTGTTTGGTGTTGTACATTAGAATATTGACAAAAAATACAAGAAGAGGGAGAGATTGTTTAAACTACATCTTTTAGCTACAATGCAAAGAACTTTAAATAATTTATTATAAATAAAAATGTAATTAATTATTTGTGAATTAACAAATAAGTACTCCTTATGTTAAGCAAGCTTAAACTAGTAAATTTGACTTGTTAACAAGTAAATGTTTAGTTTTATATTTAAAAAGTATATTAAAATATTTCCTGGGTTCTGTAATAAATCTGGAAAGTTATGAGTACATTTATGTTTAAATTTAGTATGTTTATATATTATATATTAAATATATAAATATATGTATTTATATTTATTTATTACACTACCAGTCAAAAGTTTTAAAGAATTTTAATGTTTTTGAAGTGTCTTCTCATCCCCGAGCCTGCATTTATTTAATCCAAAGTACCTCAAAAATAGTAAAATATTTGTACTATTTAAAATAACTCTTTTCTATTTGAATATATTTATAAAATGTAGTTTATTCCTGTGATCTCAAAGCTGAATTTTTAGCCTCATTACTCCAGTCACACAATCCTTCAACGCCATTCTAATATTCTGATTTGCTGCTCAAAAAAAAAAAATGTTTTATTTTGTTAAAAACAGCTGAGTAAATTGTTTTTACAAAAAAAAACATTTTACTGACTC
>NC_133369.1:41853386-41864424 GCF_049309525.1 Garra rufa
GATATTTTTCTTGAAATAAGTACTATATAACTAAAGAAAAAAGAAAAAAATATTTATTGCTTCTGACATGCAATATTACTACTATTACTGTAATTTATGTATTCTCATTTACAATTGGATATTGAATATTTGTATTGAGTATTTATGTGTATTTATTTGTTTATAAATAACAAAAAAAATGTTCCCCTAGTTTATCAAACCACAAATTATTATTATCATTATTATTATTGTTGTGGGGATGAAACCATAGAAACAAATGGTTCTGTGTTTATTGTAATATGCTATCACTTAGAACCATATATCTTAATGGTAAATAAAGCGGTAAATAAAAAGAAAATGGGAAAAAACACTTCTGAATTTCTATCTATCCATCTTATTTATGTAGCACCGTGGTCCTGCGAGACACACGTTTCGTTCCACTGTATGTCCACACATGTAGCGGAATGACAATAAAACTTGACTTGACTTTTGGGTTTCTAAAAGGCCTATGTTTATAAAATGAATTATTGCTGTGATGCAATGTTATTAAGAATGAATGGACTTAAACTGAACTAAACTGTGAATTAGTATTTGTCGATAATAATCACGGTCACAGAATCATTTTCTAATCTAGAGAACAATTTGTGCAAAAAAAAGTCCCCATAGTTTATTTATTAAGCCACAAGGGGGAGCAAGAAACCACGATTTTCTCATTTCACTTCTGTACATCTGTATATTCCACAATGACGTAATTGGGCTCCATCCACATGATGTAAATACAGTCTGTGCATTTGCAATTCGAATGTTGTTTTAGTCTGATTCAACTCTGAATGAGACATTTTGATACATAATGTATGATCCAATGTGATAAAGCGTAACTCAGGGCGGCCATCTGTAACGTTATATTTTGTTTTTACGCAGTATGACATAAAATATGAAATGTGAATTCATCCCCGCCAAGAATTGTACAGTTAACCAATATTAAATAATGCAGAGTAGATTTGATAATGCTAAACAAAACCCTGTAATGCCATGCCATCTAGTACACAAACCCAAACAGAGGAAAAAAGAAACAGCATCAAAAAAGCAACCAGTGCAAGTCATCCGGAGATCCATAATCACGTCAACCATGATTGGATGATGTTCTTGGCTTTTCATTCACTTTTTCTCCAGCACTTTCATTTGCGTCTCTCTGATCTTTGATTGAATCTCCAACAGCCAATGACGTTGTTTCTTTCCGGACGCCCCCCATCTGTCGCCCCGCCCCCGCGCATGACGTCACGGATCGTTTATATACTCGAGGGCTCCGGTGTGCGGGCATGTTTGACTCACAGGACTAGAGAGAACTTCGCCAGACTTTGGGACTTCGCATAAGGAGTTTATTTTCTAGGGCGAAGGATCTACATTAATGAATGGATCCTACTTGTTTTACCTCAGCGCAGCGTCTATCCTGTAAAATGATGAATCCGGATTTGTTCAAACCGTCTCAAGCGGCTCCACCGCCCGCCGCCAAGCCGAACCGGAGTAAATCAGAGCACGTTAAGACGGAGATCGCCCAGGTGGTGGTTGACGCAAAGACTGGAAGATCATACTGTAAAGGAAAGCTTTTGGGAAAGGTACAAATCTGTTTTTACCAAGCTGGTCATTTTAAGTTAATTATGAATGCGGTTTGTCACCGTTTTCGCGTTTCCTGATGTGCTCAAACGTGGACGGTGCGCAGTTTATCGGGTTCGGCTCGTTTTTTAGGAGATGGGTGCACCATAACCACTGGACCGCAGTTTGCTCTGTCTGTGTTTTCCAGCACTGCATCCTATGTTGTCTATGATGCATGATTTTATGCAAAGACAGTGTTTGCAGTTTACTATTGGATGGATTTTTAATTCGATTCCAGATTTGATTCGATGTCAGGAGAAGATGAATGAATGAATGAATCCGTGCATCAATGAAAATGATGCTGCAGTGCAACCAGTGACCACGGTCCCTGTTTTGTTCACCTGTTTAGGAAACGAGGCTCTTTTTTTTTAATTAGACTAATGATTATTAGAAATCTAGTTAGTTCTAAGTCTAGTTTTAAAGTGCCGCATCATTGTGCGATGCTGTAAGGAGGGGTTGGTCGATTGGGAAAAGAATACGTCATTCCTTTGTACATGTGTTGGGACCTAAGTCAGAAATAAATTTATGGATTGATGGAAAAATAATCAAAATATTAAAGATGTGGAGACAAAGAAGTGCTTTTTAAACTCCAAGAGAGAGCTTTTTGATGCATGTTTGAAACTTGCTAAACGAATCTGGTAATTAAATGTAGAATTTGGCTTTTTTATTTTGGATAAAGCAATGTTTTCTGCAGATTTATGATGCATCAGATGTGACCAATATCATAAATCTTAAACAAAAGCTTGTGGTTACTGGTATTCAAAATTTTGTCTCAAAGAATTTTATAGATAATAAACACAATATTGTGTCAGTTAAAGCACTTGCAAAATGGATGACACTGTTTTATAGGTGCAAAGGATAAAAAGGCAGTTGAAAATCAATTCCAGTTTGCAAATACTAATCTGGACATATTAACGCTCTCAAAACTCCATTTGAGCTGACTGTCTAGACTGCATTCTCGACATTGGTGATGCTGAAAGCATGAATCAAATAGCTAACACACGTGTAATCTCCAAATATGTTGACTTTGTAATCAACTAGCCAGTTTCAGACGGTTGTAGTCACCTGCAGCTAGATGCTTGTTAAGTTAATCATAACCTTCAGCATTTTTTCCTCTTGAAGCATTCTGAGTGACTTATCATGGTTAATATGCTTTCGTTTTAGGGTGGTTTTGCACGATGTTATGAGATGACGGATCTTGCCAACAACAAGATGTATGCTGTCAAAGTTATTCCTCAAAGCAGAGTCTCAAAGCCACACCAGAGAGAGAAGGTAAACCAACAATAGCCAAATAGACATGCAAATGTAAATCAGTTTCATTTCGAGCTGATTCTAGTTCTAATGTTTATTTATTGTTTGTGTCTTGCAGATCATTAACGAAATCGAGCTTCACAAAAGCCTCCAACACAAGCACGTGGTCAAGTTCTCCCATCATTTTGAGGACCAAGACAACATTTACATCTTTCTTGAACTCTGTAGCAGAAAGGTGAGTTTCACTGCCAAGAACAGAACACTCTCGGTCTGATTTGGTCAACGCAAGGTTTTTAACTAATTCTATTCTTTGCTTGCATGTTTGCAGTCTCTGGCACACATTTGGAAAGCAAGACATACGCTGACAGATCCAGAAGTACGTTACTACCTCAAACAGATCATATCTTCGCTCAAATACCTCCACAACAAAGGCATCCTCCATAGAGACCTCAAACTAGGTATTGTTTTGATCGTTTGGCCTGCTAGCGTGACATCCATCTAATATTGAGTGGTTTGCTAATGCTCTAATTTGTTTTTGCAGGTAATTTTTTTGTGAATGAAAACATGGACTTGAGATTAGGAGATTTTGGGCTGGCAGCCAAGCTGGAGACCGTTGAGCAGAGGAAGAAGTGAGTTTTTCTCTTTTTATCCTTATTAAGTTTCTTAGAAATGCACTTGATTGGTGTGTTAATGTAAAATATTCTCTTAAAGGACTATCTGCGGGACTCCAAACTACCTGGCACCAGAGGTCCTTAACAGACAAGGCCATGGGACCGAGTCAGATGTTTGGTCGCTGGGTTGTGTAATGTAAGTTTTATCACATCTACTCTACACTGTGGTTTATGGTTATTGTGTAGACCAGGATTTCCCAAACTGGTTTGAATCCTGAACATCTGAATGTTCTTAAATTTTTATTTCAAGTAAATTTTTAGAGCAGAAGGTTTCAGCTAACAAAGTTTGGGAATTCCTGGTGTAGACTACTATATGATTAGGAGTATTTATAGTATGGAAAGTCCATAGTTAATACTTGATTTGATCCCTCAGATGTGATGACAAGCTGTTTTCTTGTCTATTTAGGTACACACTCCTATGTGGGAATCCACCTTTTGAAACCTTAGACTTGAAAGAGACCTACAAGTGTATTAAGGAAGTGAGATACAGCCTTCCTCCTTCCCTCAATCCATCCGCACAGAAACTGATCTCCGCAATCCTTCAGAAAAACCCCTCTGACCGCCTTACACTGGATCAGATACTGGCCCACGAGTATTTCACAAAGGTAAGCATACTAATATGTTTTTTAAAACCTACTTTTGCGAACTAGTCTTAGATTTTTGCCAGATTGGAACCAAACCAGTGCAGAAAGATTATCTGGAAAGTGATTATCAGTAGTTATCAAAAAAATTTGAACTTTTGACTCGCTGCTGCAAAGGGGTGCCAAAACTTTTGAAAGGGGCAGGGCCACTTTTAGTAAAATGCCTATAAATCCTGAACAGAATGAGATAGCTCTACCAAACTTAGAACACTTATGTAAGAGCTCAATCTGAGGTCACAGGAAAAAAAAAAGTGGAGCTTGGCCACTTGGTGGCGCAATAAGAGGGAAAAAAAAACATTAAAAAATGGCTATAACTGCGCAACCATTTGTCCCATCAACACAAAAATCGGTATGCACAGTCTTGGCCTGAAGTGCCGCAAGTGTCTACAAGGACAATCTCAAAAAAATATAGTTGCCACTGGCTGACGAACTTTGAGGACCTCACAAGGGTTAACGGAGGCCGATCGGAACGATACTTGGTAGACCTGTTCGACTCGCGTCCCTAAAGGTCTGAGAGAAATTTAAAAGAAATCTGCCATTGGCGTTTTTTGCACACACGCATGATATTCGTATCATATGATACAACTCATTTCAGACAGCTTTGCTTTTCAGAGCCAGTTCTATTAATCAAATAATTTGTTATTTGATTGAAAAGATGTACAATAGCTACTTTTGCGGACTAGTTCTAGGTTTTTCAATCAATCTGGAAAAAAACACTGCAGTACAATTCTCTGGACTAAGGCCAATAATTATCCAAAAAAATGTTGACATTTACCCATTTAGAAAAGGGGCCTGTCCAAATTTACCCAAAATTCACCCTATAAAGCCTAAAGAAAAACTCAAAACTTCACGAAACCTGCTGAGCATGTGCGACAGGTGATTCTAAACAAGCATGTCTAGTTTTAAGGGAATTGGAACACAGCTGGCACTATAACAATCATAAATGCTAAAAAAAACATATCTCTATGGTAAATTACCTGGATTTGCCAAAATGCTTTTTTTAATCGTTCATTTGGTGGTTCCAGGCTTGCTAAACATCTTTTTTCATATTTGCTTAAATGCTTAAATTTTAACTTTTAAGTTAATTGGAACTGATTTTTAAGTGTTTTCTTATTCCTATCATTTTTTTTTTATTTTATTTTTTTTCCCTCTTCTAAATTCACCTACCATTTCCTTCCCTCAGGGCTTCACCCCAGAAAAACTTCCTCCTAGCAGCTGTGTGATGGTGCCTGAGCTAAATCCACCCAGCCCTGCCAAGAAGTTCTTCACCAAGATGGCTAAAAGCCTCTTTGGCAAGAAGAAATCAAAAGGTATGTACCTACTTTGGTTACCAAAAAAAGATTTTTAATAGCTTTAGTAAAAAATAACACCATTGGTTTGGATTCGAGCCTAAGTTTCCGACTTGTCATTGCAGCTGTTGAAAAGACACCTTGTGAGGAGAAAGATGACATTTCTAAACTGGTTTCTGGCATGGTGAAGCACTCCATCGGTCGGCAGATGAGCTACAAGACAATGGGAGTGAATGAGGTAATCTTACATTTATGTGCATCTGCGTGTAATAATAGCTTCGCCTTAACTTTTGCTCCTCGGCTGACTCATGACTGTCGCAGAAAGCCGCGTCGGTATGCATGCTGTTTTTCAGCATGGCTAAAGTGGGCTCTGTGGGGACGTGTTTCGAAAGCTGCTGTAGATGAATAATAGAGTGCAATCGTCCAGCTATTGTGCTGAATGTCTCAGAATAACTCCGAAGTGACCAAACCCAAAAATTGCAAAACCGCTGCGTTAATCGCATGACAAATAGATCTTTTAAGCCTGAGACACAAGATTGGAAAATAATTGTCTACTGTGTATTGCTTAAAACTGAATGTAAGGAAGTACTTGTGATTGTAATAACAATATGACTTCCTCTTGATACTCAGGCTACTTCTCCCACGGTTCAACTGGCAAGCTCTGGCCCTCTGGACACCCCGGCAGAGGAGGAGTCCAGGAAGTCTGCGTCTCGTTCCTTCAAAGGCACCGTCGCTAGCAGCACTGATGGTAAGGAAGCGAATTTGCTCAGACATACAGCAGCAAATAGTTTTGCATGTGTATGAGTGTGGCCTATTTTAAGCTTAACCCTGAGGCTTTCAGAGGCTGATATTAGGAACAAGTTTGTCCAAAAACATCCTGGCCTAATTCGTTTTTAGTTTTTTTGCTGAATTTAGCAACAAGGGAGACTTGTCATTTCTACCCTTTGTAGATTTTATTTCATATTTATACTTCCAAAAACATTAAGCAAAACAACTTTCATCTATAAAATATTGCGCTCCACAAATAAATTAACTTTGTTCTCTATTTTCTCCCCCTCAGCTAGTGATGATATCCCTACTCCTGCTGTTGTAGCCGAATCTGCCATGAAGGTTCTCAACAGCTGCTTGTCTTCCATGCCAGCAGGTTTGTTCCCACACTCTAATCACACTGAGGTGCTCAAGCGATGGCCATTTTCAAGGTTTGCTCTCAAGCCATTAATCATGTACTCAAATATTGTCCTTTCCTCTTCCAGCTTCAAGAAACCCACCCTGCCTTTCTAAAACAAAGCCTTTCATCTGGGTAACCAAGTGGGTCGACTACTCCAACAAATACGGCTTCGGTTACCAGCTCTCCAATCACAACGTCGGCGTACTCTTCAACGAAGGCACCCATCTCAGCCTTTGTGACCAGCGAAGGTACGTCAGCTCCCGTTCTATAATGAGTTTCCAGTTTGGCATTTGGACTGAGTTCTGATTGACCCACATATTTATAAAGTCTCTGGTTGTAGCTTTGCTTTGTTTGTGATGTTCTAATTCTTCTTTTTATTCTTCCGCAGGACTGTACGTTACTGTCTGACAAACAACAAACACTTTAGTTTTCCAGCTGACGCTTTACCAGAGAAGCTCCAGAATCAAAAACACATAGTGGATTTGATGGCTAACTACATGGAGCAGAACCTGATGGAGGTAAGGCCAGAAATTAGCCCTCAGATATATATAATTTAAAACATTTGAGTTGCAGTCAAACCAAAATTTATTCATACACCTTCAACATTTCTTACATTATCACAATTTATTCAATATAGTTTAGAAAATGGTGATAAAATATGACGAACTCGAGAGTTAAACTGTCAGAACAAATTCATTTTTATAATGTCAGATCATTTTGATATATTTTATCAAATTTTACTGGTAGTCCAATGTATGAAGAATTTTTGGGTATCATATGTCACAGTTTACTTTATTTTGCTATCCTCACTTACATAAATGAGCTATAGTTCCCTGCACACACTAGTAAAAAAAAATATCAAATTAAATCTGGTGTCTGAATAATTTTTGGTTTGACTGTTGGAGATACTCTATTAAATAACAATTTTAAATAGCTTATTTTCTAAAATATAAACTAAACTGAAGTTCAGAACTAACCCTTTGCAAATTTAATTCAATTAAAAAATGAAATGTGTTTTAAATATATAAACAATTTTTGTTTTTGTAGGGCGGAGACGTCAACTGTGAAGACCAGCCATCTGCAAGCTCTTCTCCATTGCTTCTCCAGTGGATCAAAACTGATCACGCCTTAGTCATGCTCTTTGACAACCGAACCCTACAGGTAAGTTTCGGATGGTTTAAAAACAACAGATGAAACATTAACAATTTGAATTGCTTGGCCAATTCATAACATTCCCTCTCTTTCCGCTTCCTCTCCCAGGTTAATTTTTACACCGACCACACGAAAATCATCCTGTCCAAGAACTCTGACTCTTCGTACCTGCTGACGTTCATCAGCAAGGACCGTGTCTCTTATTCCTACCCTCTAAATTTGCTTTCCGAATGGGGCTGCTCTTCGGAGCTCCGGCAGCGGCTTCATTACGTGGTCCAGCTTCTCCAGCACTACACCAATGCATAATGACTAAGAACTTCGATTCTGATTTGCTGCTTACCGCTTCCATTGCGAAGCAAAAAAGGACTATGACAAAGAAAAAAAACATCAGGGGAAGCTTCCACGTTGCCACGAAGATCTCCTGTCCTTGGTCATCGGCTGGCCTCTTTGAACTATGGTGCACTATTTTTTTTTTTTTTGGTTTTCTTATGTTTTTGCGACTGAGCCTACACCAACAGTATCACACTACCAGCTTGACTCACAGTGTGCACAACCAAAATTGGAGCCTGTTTGTTTTATTTAATTTTTTTTTTTTTTTTTAGCTGAACTGAAGTGGAGATGGCATAAAACTCACAGGGTTCTTAAGCGTCTTGCTTTTGCGCGAGATAGGCTTGGCATTTTATGCTTGATCACTTGGCTTTTTTAAAAGAATATGACATTTTATTTCACTAAATAGTACACAAGAGCTATGAACACCAAATGGTTATTCTTTTAATGAGATTAGTTTTAAAGACGGCAGAGATGAATTGCTGAGGTGGAACTGTAATTCATGGAGGAGCAGTTAGGAGCGGGAGAGACTAAAGTGCCTTTCTGATGGATTCCTCTGTGCAATAATGGCCCTCAAGCTTAAGTCACAAAGGGAGTGATATAGAGTCTTCATATTCGGTTTTCCAAGCGAATTAGTCAGGAGTGGTGGAAGAAACACTACAAATACACACCTGATATAAGCTTTTTGCTGTTAAAAGTTATTATATCCTTAATGTCTGTACTTGAGGAGAAAAAAAGACTATGTATTCAGTGTGCCTCCAGCTTTGTTTACTTGACATGCTCCATCATAAGTAATCATAACGTCCCCAAAACTGTGACCATGGCTGTAAGTGTTAAATAAGTGTTCAGAATACCAACATTGTGAAAGCCATTACCCTCAGACAAATCCTAACTAGTATTATTAATTAATTGTGGCACGTGTTCTATTTATTTTTTTATTTATAGTTTTTTATTTATTGATGTAACATAATTGTACGGTGTCAACACTGGGAAATGTTCAGTATGATCACTTTTTATGTATTGGGAGAGTGGGGGGGAAATAAAGTTTATTGAAAATATAAGTTTTCTGTGTTTTGAGTTTATTTCTTCAGATTTTAAAGACTATTAAACAATTACATATTCATTTAAGTTCAAGTTTAATTTCTATATACTATGGTTTAAAAGTTTAGGCTTTAAGATTGTGAAAATTCTTTTAAATTATGAGTTTCCCTTAGCAAGATACATTAAGAAAAAAAAAAGGTACAGCTCTGTATATCTCATTTTTGTGTGTGTATATATATATATATATATATATATATATATTAAAGATGTATACATATAGTCCACAAAAGAAAATAATAGTTGAATTGATAAATGACCCTATTCAAAAGTTTACATACACTTGATTCTTAATATTGTGTTGCTACCAGAATCATCCACAGCTGTTTTTTTTTTTCTTTTCCAGTGATGTTTGTTCATGGGTGCTTCTCATTTCTTATTTTTGCATCCTCATTTCCTTTCCTTGTATCCTTTCCTCGTGTCTTAGCTCCACCCCCTTAGGATACAAGGGAAGGATTTAAGGAAAGGACATGAGGACGGAAAAATCAAAGGATGAACATTGGAATATTCTTGACCACTCAAGCGTCACTTCAAAGCGTCATCAGCTGCGCTAAAGGGATCTGCCCATATGTTTTTGAAGTTCGTTATTTAAGGCATTCATAATTATTAAAGCAAGATGCCCTGTTGAAATATGACATTATTTACACTGCAAAGGTGAAATATAAATGTATTTTTTATGACAGATCTGAAGGGGGAGGGGGAGTGTGTCACGTTTAGTCAATAAAACACTTCCGCATAGGATAGATCTGCGTATCCTCGTTCAAGACTCCTCAGAAAGCCTCTTCACTCCTCAGTCCTCGCCTCCTCACAGTGCAATTAGAGAATTAAGATGTCCCACAAGATGGCTGAGCTCGATCGGTTTCCCGGTCATAGGATGGAGGACAGAGGAGCGAGGAAACTAGGAGGGATATTGAGAAGCACCCCATGAGTCCCTTGTTTGTGCTGAACAGTAAAATTGCCTGCAGTTCTTCAGAAAAATCCTTCAGGTCCCACAAATTCTTTGGTTTTTCAGCATTTCTGTGTATTTGAACCCTTTCCAATAATGACTGTATGATTTTGGGATCCATCCAAATGCTCACTGATGCTCCAGAAGAAGAAACAATGCATTAAGAGCTGGGGGTGAAAACAGGGTCAATTTAACTTATTTTGTTTTCTGGGAAATATGTAAGTATCTTCTGTAGCTTCGGATGGGCAGTACTAAATAAAATAAATATGATATTTAGGCAAAATGAGAAAAATGTACACATCTTGATTCTGTTCAAAAGTTTTCACCCCTGACTCCTAATGCAGTTTTTCATTCTGGAGCATCATTGAGTGTTTGATCCTTCTGTAATAGTTGCATATGAGTCCCTCAGTTGTCCTCAGTGTGAAAAGATGGATCTCAAAATCATATAGTCATTGTTGGAAAGGGTTTAAATACACAAAAATGCTTAAAAAAAAAAACTGAACCTGGGACCTGAAGGATTTTTCTGAAAAACAGTGGGCAGTTTCACAGTTCAGGAAAAAACATTTTGTATGTTCCTTCTTATTTTAGTAAATCAATGAACATTTTGCAGATTCTGCAAGGTGTATGTTAACTTTTGACCTCGACTATGTGTGTGTATACCAGGGGTGCTCAACCCTGTTCCTGGAGATCTACTATCCTGGAAAGTTCAGCTCCAACCCTAATCAAACACACCTGACCCAGCTAATTCATCTCTTAGGTAGCACTTGATAATTACAGACAGCTGTTTTGGAGCAGGGCTGGAACAAAAGTCTGCAGGTAGGTAGACCTCCAGGAACAGGGTGTAAACACTCACCTAAAGGATT
>NC_133369.1:41864924-41891474 GCF_049309525.1 Garra rufa
ATATATATATATATATATATATAATATATATATATATATATAATATATATATATATATATATATATATATATATATATATATATATATATATATATATATATATATATATATATATATATATATATATATATATATGTATGTATATATGTATGTATGTGTGTGTATATATATATGTATATGTATGTATGTATGTAATAATGAAATGTATAATAAACAAAAAGAAATATATTTTTTTAAATAAATACAAAACAATCACATATTCATATCAAATTTCTTATGACCCTCAATTCCTAGTAATTCCAATAATATTATTTAAACATCAACTGATAATAATATTTAATATTCCCAAAAGTAATAAAACAAATAATTTAAAAGAGAGGGAGGATTATGTAGGAAAGTAATTATTACAATATATTATATTCATAATGAACACTTTGATTTTATGGGGGCCCATATCTTTTCAAAGTGTACACTTTTACTTTTAATAATAAATGTTTTCGAGCAGCAAATCAGAATAAAAGTATGGTTTAATGATGTAGTAATGATGCTAAAAAATTAGCTTTGATCACATGAATAAATTGCATTTTAAAATGTATTCAAATAGAAAGTGATTATTTTAAGCATTTAACTGAATTGGAAATTTTTTGTAACATCATAAATGTCTTCATTTTTTATCAGTTTAAAGCATCATTGTTAAATTAAAGTATTAATGTCTATTAATTAAAGATAGTAAAAATAATTCAAAACTGTACTGTTTTTGCTGTACTTTGGATCAAATAAAAGCTGGCTTGGTAAGCAAAAGAGACTTCTTTAAAAACATTAAAATCTTAAAAACTTTTGACTGATAGTGTATATAAAGGTCTTTTCTGCAGCTGGAATCATATATTTGTTCTGCTTTTCTGTTTTCCCAGAGGTTTCAATGTTCTAATCAAAGATCTAGATGGGAAGAACCATCAAATGACAGTCAACAACCTTTTATATCCCATTATTGTAGCAGACAGTAGTAAAAAGGTTTGTCACTTTCTTTGTTTTTGTATATTTTGTTGGCAAAGTGATTTGTTTAATGGATAAAAAGCTCATTGTGAAATGCATTCGTTTGCAGATAAAAACAGACATGGTCCTCGTTATGTGCAAGAAGAAGTCAACAAAAAAGTGGGACTGCTTGACACAAGTAGAAAAACAATCTAAGGAGAAAGAGTGAGGAAAATGCACACTTTTATTCTATTGGTTGTACTTTTTAAAATCTGTATGTTAAAGCAAAATTTAAATGGGAAACCTGTCCGTTTCAGCAAACCCAACATGGATCAGAACGCGGATCCAAGCGAGGGGCTGATGAGCGTGCTGAAGAAGATTTACACTGATGGAGATGACGAAATGAAACGCACTATCAACAAAGCCTGGGTTGAGTCGCAGGACAAGAAGGCCAAACCTGATGATTTTGACTTCTAAGTCAGCTTATTGATCTGTGAAAGCACCAAAAGTTAGCTGCATACATGCCATTCCAATTTATCCTGATTATTTGATGTATTTTTGTACTTGTTTCCTGTTAAATGCAGCTGTTTAATGAAAAAATTGTTTTGTCAAGTGTTTCCATTCCCAATGTGATTTAGACAGCATTCAATTCAATTTAAAGTTGTTCCATATGGTAAACAAATATTCAGTTATTGCACTTAATACCATGTACCTTAACTGTGGAAAATGAAAATAAAAGAAAAAAGTCATTTATGGCTCTAGTGGTCATAAAATGAAATATTGCTGTCATTCAATATTACTATCATCAGCACTATCATACACAGAGTATGCAAACCATCATGCAAATAATTTTTAGATAACATAATTGTGCACATAAATGTGTTTTTATATACAATAAATAGTCCCTGTAGTTTACCTATAAGCCACAAGGAGGTGCATGTAGCACCTTTTCTTTTTATAATATTTATTGTGGTACAAAAAACCATACTACCAGTCAAAAGTTTTTTGAACAGTAAATAATTCAGTAATAATGCTTACCAAGCCTGCATTTATCTGATCCAAAATACAGCAAATGCAGTAATACTGTGAATTATTTTTACTATTTAAAATAACTGCTTTCTATATGACTATAATTTATTTAAATGTCATTTATTCCTGTGATCAAAGCTACATTTGCAGCATCATTACTCCAGTCTTCAATGCCACATGATTATTCAGAAATCATTCTAATATGCTGATTCTCTGTTCAAGAAACATTTATTATTATTATTTTCAATATTAAAAACAGTTTTTTCAGGGTTCTTTGATGAAGAGAAAGATCCAAAGATCAGCATTTATCTGAAATAAAAAGCTTTTGTGACATTATACACTATAATATTCAAAAGCTTGGAGCCAGTATAATTTGTATTTATTTATTTTTTGGAAAGGAATTTTAGAAATTAATAATTTTATTTAGAGTGTTATTTAGAGTAAAAGTAATGATAAAGACATTTATAATGCTACAAAAGATTTCTAGTTCAGATGAATGCTGTTCTTCTGAACTTTCTAATTGAACTTTCATTCGATAAAGAAATCTGAAAAAATCTACCTGTTTTTCAACATACTGTAATAATAATACTAAATCTTTTTGAGCAGCAAATCAGAATATTAGAATGGCTTCTGAAGGATCATGTGACATGAGTAATGTAATAAAAAATCAGCTTTGCAATTACAGGAATAAATTAAAATTTAAAAAATATTGAACTAAATAGTAAAAATATTTCAAAATTTCACTTTTTTGCTGTATCAAATAAAGGCAGCCTTAGTAAGCAGAAGAGACTTTAAATCTTACTGCTCAAAAACTTTTCACTGGTAGTGTAGCTTAATTTAGTCGATATTTTTCTTGAAATAAGTACTATATAACTAAAGAAAAAAGAAAAAAATATTTATTGCTTCTGACATGCAATATTACTACTATTACTGTAATTTATGTATTCTCATTTACAATTGGATATTGAATATTTGTATTGAGTATTTATGTGTATTTATTTGTTTATAAATAACAAAAAAAATGTTCCCCTAGTTTATCAAACCACAAATTATTATTATCATTATTATTATTGTTGTGGGGATGAAACCATAGAAACAAATGGTTCTGTGTTTATTGTAATATGCTATCACTTAGAACCATATATCTTAATGGTAAATAAAGCGGTAAATAAAAAGAAAATGGGAAAAAACACTTCTGAATTTCTATCTATCCATCTTATTTATGTAGCACCGTGGTCCTGCGAGACACACATTTCGTTCCACTGTATGTCCACACATGTAGCGGAATGACAATAAAACTTGACTTGACTTGACTTGACTTTTGGGTTTCTAAAAGGCCTATGTTTATAAAATGAATTATTGCTGTGATGCAATTTTATTAAGGATGAATGGACTTAAACTGAACTAAACTGTGAATTAGTATTTGTCGATTATAATCACGGTCACAGAATCATTTTCTAATCTAGAGAACAATTTGTGCAAAAAAAAGTCCCCATAGTTTATTTATTAAGCCACAAGGGGGAGCAAGAAACCACGATTTTCTCATTTCACTTCTGTACATCTGTATATTCCACAATGACGTAATTGGGCTCCATCCACATGATGTAAATACAGTCTGTGCATTTGCAATTCGAATGTTGTTTTAGTCTGATTCAACTCTGAATGAGACATTTTGATACATAATGTATGATCCAATGTGATAAAGCGTAACTCAGGGCGGCCATCTGTAACGTTATATTTTGTTTTTACGCAGTATGACATAAAATATGAAATGTGAATTCATCCCCGCCAAGAATTGTACAGTTAACCAATATTAAATAATGCAGAGTAGTGCTAAACAAAACCCTGTAATGCCATGCCATCTAGTACACAAACCCTAACAGAGGAAAAAAGAAACAGCATCAATAAAGCAACCAGTGCAAGTCATCCGGAGATCCATAATCACGTCAACCATGATTGGATGATGTTCTTGGCTTTTCATTCACTTTTTCTCCAGCACTTTCATTTGCGTCTCTCTGATCTTTGATTGAATCTCCAACAGCCAATGACGTTGTTTCTTTCCGGACGCCCCCTATCTGTCGCCCCGCCCCCGCGCATGACGTCACGGATCGTTTATATACTGGGAGGTCTCCGGTGTGCGGGCATGTTTGACTCACAGGACTAGAGAGAACTTCGCCAGACTTTGGGACTTCGCATAAGGAGTTTATTTTCTAGGGCGAAGGATCTACATTAATGAATGGATCCTACTTGTTTTACCTCAGCGCAGCGTCTATCCTGTAAAATGATGAATCCGGATTTGTTCAAACCGTCTCAAGCGGCTCCACCGCCCGCCGCCAAGCCGAACCGGAGTAAATCAGAGCACGTTAAGACGGAGATCGCCCAGGTGGTGGTTGACGCAAAGACTGGAAGATCATACTGTAAAGGAAAGCTTTTGGGAAAGGTACAAATCTGTTTTTACCAAGCTGGTCATTTTAAGTTAATTATGAATGCGGTTTGTCACCGTTTTCGCGTTTCCTGATGTGCTCAAACGTGGACGGTGCGCAGTTTATCGGGTTCGGCTCGTTTTTTAGGAGATGGGTGCACCATAACCACTGGACCGCAGTTTGCTCTGTCTGTGTTTTCCAGCACTGCATCCTATGTTGTCTATGATGCATGATTTTATGCAAAGACAGTGTTTGCAGTTTACTATTGGATGGATTTTTAATTCGATTCCAGATTTGATTCGATGTCAGGAGAAGATGAATGAATGAATGAATCCGTGCATCAATGAAAATGATGCTGCAGTGCAACCAGTGACCACGGTCCCTGTTTTGTTCACCTGTTTAGGAAACGAGGCTCTTTTTTTTTAATTAGACTAATGATTATTAGAAATCTAGTTAGTTCTAAGTCTAGTTTTAAAGTGCCGCATCATTGTGCGATGCTGTAAGGAGGGGTTGGTCGATTGGGAAAAGAATACGTCATTCCTTTGTACATGTGTTGGGACCTAAGTCAGAAATAAATTTATGGATTGATGGAAAAATAATCAAAATATTAAAAATGTGGAGACAAAGAAGTGCTTTTTAAACTCCAAGAGAGAGCTTTTCGATGCATGTTTGAAACTTGCTAAACGAATCTGGTAATTAAATGTAGAATTTGGCTTTTTTATTTTGGATAAAGCAATGTTTTCTGCAGATTTATGATGCATCAGATGTGACCAATATCATAAATCTTAAACAAAAGCTTGTGGTTACTGGTATTCAAAATGTTGTCTCAAATAATTTTATAGATAATAAACACAATATTGTGTCAGTTAAAGCACTTGCAAAATGGATGACACTGTTTTATAGGTGCAAAGGATTAAAAGGCAGTTGAAAATCAATTCCAGTTTGCAAATACTAATCTGGACATATTGACGCTCTCGAAAACTCCATTTAAGCTGACTGTCTAGACTGCATTCTCGACATTGGTGATGCTGAAAGCATGAATCAAATAGCTAACACACGTGTAATCTCCAAATATGTTGACTTTGTAATCAACTAGCCAGTTTCAGACGGTTGTAGTCACCTGCAGCTAGATGCTTGTTAAGTTAATCATAACCTTCAGCATTTTTTCCTCTTGAAGCATTCTGAGTGACTTATCATGGTTAATATGCTTTCGTTTTAGGGTGGTTTTGCACGATGTTATGAGATGACGGATCTTGCCAACAACAAGATGTATGCTGTCAAAGTTATTCCTCAAAGCAGAGTCTCAAAGCCACACCAGAGAGAGAAGGTAAACCAACAATAGCCAAATAGACATGCAAATGTAAATCAGTTTCATTTCGAGCTGATTCTAGTTCTAATGTTTATTTATTGTTTGTGTCTTGCAGATCATTAACGAAATCGAGCTTCACAAAAGCCTCCAACACAAGCACGTGGTCAAGTTCTCCCATCATTTTGAGGACCAAGACAACATTTACATCTTTCTTGAACTCTGTAGCAGAAAGGTGAGTTTCACTGCCAAGAACAGAACACTCTCGGTCTGATTTGGTCAACGCAAGGTTTTTAACTAATTCTATTCTTTGCTTGCATGTTTGCAGTCTCTGGCACACATTTGGAAAGCAAGACATACGCTGACAGATCCAGAAGTACGTTACTACCTCAAACAGATCATATCTTCGCTCAAATACCTCCACAACAAAGGCATCCTCCATAGAGACCTCAAACTAGGTATTGTTTTGATCGTTTGGCCTGCTAGCGTGACATCCATCTAATATTGAGTGGTTTGCTAATGCTCTAATTTGTTTTTGCAGGTAATTTTTTTGTGAATGAAAACATGGACTTGAGATTAGGAGATTTTGGGCTGGCAGCCAAGCTGGAGACCGTTGAGCAGAGGAAGAAGTGAGTTTTTCTCTTTTTATCCTTATTAAGTTTCTTAGAAATGCACTTGATGGGTGTGCTAATGTAAAATATTCTCTTAAAGGACTATCTGCGGGACTCCAAACTACCTGGCACCAGAGGTCCTTAACAGACAAGGCCATGGGACCGAGTCAGATGTTTGGTCGCTGGGTTGTGTAATGTAAGTTTTATCACATCTACTCTACACTGTGGTTTATGGTTATTGTGTAGACCAGGATTTCCCAAACTGGTTTGAATCCTGAACATCTGAATGTTCTTAAATTTTTATTTCAAGTAAATTTTTAGAGCAGAAGGTTTCAGCAAACAAAGTTTGGGAATTCCTGGTGTAGACTACTATATGATTAGGAGTATTTATAGTATGGAAAGTCCATAGTTAATACTTGATTTGATCCCTCAGATGTGATGACAAGCTGTTTTCTTGTCTATTTAGGTACACACTCCTATGTGGGAATCCACCTTTTGAAACCTTAGACTTGAAAGAGACCTACAAGTGTATTAAGGAAGTGAGATACAGCCTTCCTCCTTCCCTCAATCCATCCGCACAGAAACTGATCTCCGCAATCCTTCAGAAAAACCCCTCTGACCGCCTTACACTGGATCAGATACTGGCCCACGAGTATTTCACAAAGGTAAGCATACTAATATATTTTTTAAAACCTACTTTTGCGAACTAGTCTTAGATTTTTGCCAGATTGGAACCAAACCAGTGCAGAAAGATTATCTGGAAAGTGATTATCAGTAGTTATCAAAAAAAAATTGAACTTTTGACTCGCTGCTGCAAAGGGGTGCCAAAACTTTTGAAAGGGGCAGGGCCGCTTTTAGTAAAATGCCTATAAATCCTGAACAGAATGAGATAGCTCTACCAAATTTAGAACACTTATGTAAGAGCTCAATCTGAGGTCACAGGGGAAAAAAGTGGAGCTTGGCCACTTGGTGGCGCAATAAGAGGGAAAAAACCCATAAAAAATGGCTATAACTGCGCAACCATTTGTCCCATCAACACAAAAATCGGTATGCACAGTCTTGGCCTGAAGTGCCGCAAGTGCCTACAGGGACATTCTCAAAAAAATATAGTTGCCACTGGCTGACGAACTTTGAGGACCTCACAAGGGTTAACGGAGGCCGATCGGAACGATACTTGGTAGACCTGTTCGACTCGCGTCCCTAAAGGTCTGAGAGAAATTTAAAAGAAATCTGCCATTGGCGTTTTTTGCACACACGCATGATATTCGTATCATATGATACAACTCATTTCAGACAGCTTTGCCTTTAGAGCCAGTTCTATCAATCAAATAATTTGTTGAATGATTGAAAAGATGTACAATAGCTACTTTTGCGGACTAGTTCTAGGTTTTTCAATCAATCTGGAATAAAACACTGCAGTACAATTCTCTGGACTAAGGCCAATAATTATCCAAAAAAAATGTTGACATTTACCCTTTGGGAAGCTATAACAGGCTCATTTAGAAAAGGGGCCTGTCCAAATTTACCCAAAATTCACCCTATAAAGCCTAAAGAAAAACTCAAAACTTCACGAAACCTGCTGAGCATGTGCGACAGGTGATTCTAAACAAGCATGTCTAGTTTTAAGGGAATTGGAACACAGCTGGCGCTATAACAATCATAAATGCTAAAAAAAAACATATCTCTATGGTAAATTACCTGGATTTGCCAAAATGCTTTTTTTAATCATTCATTTGGTGGTTCCAGGCTTGCTAAACGTCTTTTTTCATATTTGCTTAAATGCTTAAATTTGAACTTAAGTTAATTGGAACTGATTTTTTTTTTTTAAAGTGTTTTCTTATTCCTATCATTTTTTTTTTTCCTCTTCTAAATTCACCTACCATTTCCTTCCCTCAGGGCTTCACCCCAGAAAAGCTTCCTCCTAGCAGCTGTGTGATGGTGCCTGAGCTTAATCCACCCAGCCCTGCCAAGAAGTTCTTCACCAAGATGGCTAAAAGCCTCTTTGGCAAGAAGAAATCAAAAGGTATGTACCTACTTTGGTTACCAAAAAAGATTTTTAATAGCTTTAGTAAAAAATAACACCATTGGTTTGGATTCGAGCCTAAGTTTCCGACTTGTCATTGCAGCTGTTGAAAAGACACCTTGTGAGGAGAAAGATGACATTTCTAAACTGGTTTCTGGCATGGTGAAGCACTCCATCGGTCGGCAGATGAGCTACAAGACAATGGGAGTGAATGAGGTAATCTTACATTTATGTGCATCTGCGTGTAATAATAGCTTCGCCTTAACTTTTGCTCCTCGGCTGACTCATGACTGTCGCAGAAAGCCGCGTCGGTATGCATGCTGTTTTTCAGCATGGCTAAAGTGGGCTCTGTGGGGACGTGTTTCGAAAGCTGCTGTAGATGAATAATAGAGTGCAATCGTCCAGCTATTGTGCTGAATGTCTCAGAATAACTCCGAAGTGACCAAACCCAAAAATTGCAAAACCGCTGCGTTAATCGCATGACAAATAGATCTTTTAAGCCTGAGACACAAGATTGGAAAATAATTGTCTACTGTGTATTGCTTAAAACTGAATATAAGGAAGTACTTGTGATTGTAATAACAATATGACTTCCTCTTGATACTCAGGCTACTTCTCCCACGGTTCAACTGGCAAGCTCTGGCCCTCTGGACACCCCGGCAGAGGAGGAGTCCAGGAAGTCTGCGTCTCGTTCCTTCAAAGGCACCGTCGCTAGCAGCACTGATGGTAAGGAAGCGAATTTGCTCAGACATACAGCAGCAAATAGTTTTGCATGTGTATGAGTGTGGCCTATTTTAAGCTTAACCCTGAGGCTTTCAGAGGCTGATATTAGGAACAAGTTTGTCCAAAAACATCCTGGCCTAATTCGTTTTTAGTTTTTTTGCTGAATTTAGCAACAAGGGAGACTTGTCATTTCTACCCTTTGTAGATTTTATTTCATATTTATACTTCCAAAAACATTAAGCAAAACAACTTTCATCTATAAAATATTGCGCTCCCCAAATAAATTAACTTTGTTCTCTATTTTCTCCCCCTCAGCTAGTGATGATATCCCTACTCCTGCTGTTGTAGCCGAATCTGCCATGAAGGTTCTCAACAGCTGCTTGTCTTCCATGCCAGCAGGTTTGTTCCCACACTCTAATCACACTGAGGTGCTCAAGCGATGGCCATTTTCAAGGTTTGCTCTCAAGCCATTAATCATGTACTCAAATATTGTCCTTTCCTCTTCCAGCTTCAAGAAACCCACCCTGCCTTTCTAAAACAAAGCCTTTCATCTGGGTAACCAAGTGGGTCGACTACTCCAACAAATACGGCTTCGGTTACCAGCTCTCCAATCACAACGTCGGCGTACTCTTCAACGAAGGCACCCATCTCAGCCTTTGTGACCAGCGAAGGTACGTCAGCTCCCGTTCTATAATGAGTTTCCAGTTTGGCATTTGGACTGAGTTCTGATTGACCCACATATTTATAAAGTCTCTGGTTGTAGCTTTGCTTTGTTTGTGATGTTCTAATTCTTCTTTTTATTCTTCCGCAGGACTGTACGTTACTGTCTGACAAACAACAAACACTTTAGTTTTCCAGCTGACGCTTTACCAGAGAAGCTCCAGAATCAAAAACACATAGTGGATTTGATGGCTAACTACATGGAGCAGAACCTGATGGAGGTAAGGCCAGAAATTAGCCCTCAGATATATATAATTTAAAACATTTGAGTTGCAGTCAAACCAAAATTTATTCATACACCTTCAACATTTCTTACATTATCACAATTTATTCAATATAGTTTAGAAAATGGTGATAAAATATGACGAACTCGAGAGTTAAACTGTCAGAACAAATTCATTTTTATAATGTCAGATCATTTTGATATATTTTATCAAATTTTACTAGTAGTCCAATGTATGAAGAATTTTTGGGTATCATATGTCACAGTTTACTTTATTTTGCTATCCTCACTTACATAAATGAGCTATAGTTCCCTGCACACACTAGTAAAAAAAAATATCAAAAATTAAATCTGGTGTCTGAATAATTTTTGGTTTGACTGTTGGAGATACTCTATTAAATAACAATTTTAAATAGCTTATTTTCTAAAATATAAACTAAACTGAAGTTCAGAACTAACCCTTTGCAAATTTAATTCAATTAAAAAATGAAATGTGTTTTAAATATATAAACAATTTTTGTTTTTGTAGGGCGGAGACGTCAACTGTGAAGACCAGCCATCTGCAAGCTCTTCTCCATTGCTTCTCCAGTGGATCAAAACTGATCACGCCTTAGTCATGCTCTTTGACAACCGAACCCTACAGGTAAGTTTCGGATGGTTTAAAAACAACAGATGAAACATTAACAATTTGAATTGCTTGGCCAATTCATAACATTCCCTCTCTTTCCGCTTCCTCTCCCAGGTTAATTTTTACACCGACCACACGAAAATCATCCTGTCCAAGAACTCTGACTCTTCGTACCTGCTGACGTTCATCAGCAAGGACCGTGTCTCTTATTCCTACCCTCTAAATTTGCTTTCCGAATGGGGCTGCTCTTCGGAGCTCCGGCAGCGGCTTCATTACGTGGTCCAGCTTCTCCAGCACTACACCAACGCATAATGACTAAGAACTTCGATTCTGATTTGCTGCTTACCGCTTCCATTGCGAAGCAAAAAAGGACTATGACAAAGAAAAAAAAACATCAGGGGAAGCTTCCACGTTGCCACGAAGATCTCCTGTCCTTGGTCATCGGCTGGCCTCTTTGAACTATGGTGCACTATTTTTTTTTTTTTGGTTTTCTTATGTTGTTTTTGCGACTGAGCCTACACCAACAGTATCACACTACCAGCTTGACTCACAGTGTGCACAACCAAAATTGGAGCCTGTTTGTTTTATTTAATTTTTTTTATTTTTTTTTTTTTTAGCTGAACTGAAGTGGAGATGGCATAAAACTCACAGGGTTCTTAAGCGTCTTGCTTTTGCGCGAGATAGGCTTGGCATTTTATGCTTGATCACTTGGCTTTTTTAAAAGAATATGACATTTTATTTCACTAAATAGTACACAAGAGCTATGAACACCAAATGGTTATTCTTTTAATGAGATTAGTTTTAAAGACGGCAGAGATGAATGGCTGAGGTGGAACTGTAATTCATGGAGGAGCAGTTAGGAGCGGGAGAGACTAAAGTGCCTTTCTGATGGATTCCTCTGTGCAATAATGGCCCTCAAGCTTAAGTCACAAAGGGAGTGATATAGAGTCTTCATATTCGGTTTTCCAAGCGAATTAGTCAGGAGTGGTGGAAGAAACACTACAAATACACACCTGATATAAGCTTTTTGCTGTTAAAAGTTATTATATCCTTAATGTCTGTACTTGAGGAGAAAAAAAGACTATGTATTCAGTGTGCCTCCAGCTTTGTTTACTTGACATGCTCCATCATAAGTAATCATAAACGTCCCCAAAACTGTGACCATGGCTGTAAGTGTTAAATAAGTGTTCAGAATACCAACATTGTGAAAGCCATTACCCTCAGACAAATCCTAACTAGTATTATTAATTAATTGTGGCACGTGTTCTATTTATTTTTTTATTTATAGTTTTTTATTTATTGATGTAACATAATTGTACGGTGTCAACACTGGGAAATGTTCAGTATGATCACTTTTTATGTATTGGGAGAGTGGGGGGGAAATAAAGTTTATTGAAAATATAAGTTTTCTGTGTTTTGAGTTTATTTCTTCAGATTTTAAAGACTATTAAACAATTACATATTCATTTAAGTTAAAGTTTAATTTCTATATACTATGGTTTAAAAGTTTAGGCATTAAGATTACGAAAATTATTTTTTAAATTGAGTTTCCCTTAGCAAGATACATTAAGTGAGCATAAAAGGAAAAAAAACGGTACAGCTCTGTATATCTCATTATTATATATTAAAGATGTATACATATAGTCCACAAAAGAAAATAATAGTTGAATTGATAAAAATGACCCTATTCAAAAGTTTACACACACTTGATTCTTAATATTGTGTTGCTACCAGAATGATCCACAGCTGTTTTTTTTTTTTTTGTTTGTTTTTGTTTTTTTTTGTTTAGTGATAGTTGTTCATGGGTGCTTCTCATTTCTTATTTTTGCATCCTCGTTTCCTTTCCTTGTATCCTTTCCTCGTGTCTTAGCTCCACCCCCTTAGGATACAAGGGAAGGATTTAAGGAAAGGACATGAGGACGGAAAAATCAAAGGATGAACATTGGAATATTCTTGACCACTCAAGCGTCACTTCAAAGCGTCATCAGCTGCGCTAAAGGGATCTGCCCATATGTTTTTAAAGTTCGTTATTTAAGGCATTCATCATAATTATTAACAAAGCAAGATGCCCTGTTGAAATATGACATTATTTACACTGCAAAGGTGAAATATAAATGTATTTTTTATGACAGATCTGAAGGGGGAGGGGGAGTGTGTCACGTTTAGTCAATAAAACACTTCCGCATAGGATAGATCTGTGTATCCTCGTTCAAGACTCCTCAGAAAGCCTCTTCACTCCTTAATCCTCGCCTCCTCACAGTGCAATTAGAGAATTAAGATGTCCCACAAGATGGCTGAGCTCGATCGGTTTCCCGGTCATAGGATGGAGGACAGAGGAGCGAGGAAACTAGGAGGGATATTGAGAAGCACCCCATGAGTCCCTTGTTTGTCCTGAACAGTAAAATTGTCTGCAGTTCTTCAGAAAAATCCTTCAGGTCCCACAAATTCTTTGGTTTTTCAGCATTTCTGTGTATTTGAACCCTTTCCAATAATGACTGTATGATTTTGGGATCCATCTTTTCACTTTTGAGGACATATGCAAATATTACAGAAGGTTCAAATGCTCACTGATGCTCCAGAAGAAGAAACAATGCATTAAGAGCTGGGGGTGAAAACAGGGTCAATTTAACTTATTTTGTTTTCTGGGAAATATGTAAGTATCTTCTGTAGCTTCGGATGGGCAGCACTAAATAAAATAAATATGATATTTAGGCAAAATGAGAAAAATGTACACATCTTGATTCTGTTCAAAAGTTTTCACCCCTGACTCCTAATGCAGTTTTTCATTCTGGAGCATCATTGAGTGTTTGATCCTTCTGTAATAGTTGCATATGAGTCCCTCAGTTGTCCTCAGTGTGAAAAGATGGATCTCAAAATCATATAGTCATTGTTGGAAAGGGTTTAAATACACAAAAAAGCTGAAAAACCAAAGTTTGTGGGACCCAACAGATTTTTCTGAGGAACAGTGGGCAGTTTCACAGTTCAGGAAAAAACATTTTGTATGTTCCTTCTTATTTTAGTAAATCAATGAACATTTTGCAGATTCTGCAAGGTGTATGTTAACTTTTGACCTCGACTATGTGTGTGTATACCAGGGGTGCTCAACCCTGTTCCTGGAGATCTACTATCCTGGAAAGTTCAGCTCCAACCCTAATCAAACACACCTGGCCCAGCTAATTCATCTCTTAGGTAGCACTTGATAATTACAGACAGCTGTTTTGGAGCAGGGCTGGAACAAAAGTCTGCAGGTAGGTAGACCTCCAGGAACAGGGTGTAAACACTCACCTAAAGGATTATTAGGAACACCATACTAATACGGTGTTTGACCCCCTTTCGCCTTCAGAACTGCCTTAATTCTATGTGGCATTGATTCAACAAGGTGCTGAAAGCATTCTTTAGAAATGTTGGCCCATATTGATAGCATATCTTGCAGTTGATGGAGATTTGTGAGATGCACATCCAGGGCACGAAGCTCCCGTTCCACCACATCCCAAAGATGCTCTATTGGGTTGAGATCTGGTGACTGTGGGGGCCATTTTAGTACAGTCAACTCATTGTCATGTTCAAGAAACCAATTTTAAATGATTTGAGCTTTGTGACATGGTGCATTATCTTGCTGGAAGTAGCCATCAGAGGATGGGTACACGGTGGTCATAAAGGAATGGGCATGGTCAGAAACAATGCTCAGGTAGGCCGTGGCATTTAAACGATGTCCAATTGGCACTAAGGGGCCTAAAGTGCCACCATTAAACCACCACCACCAGCCTGCACAGTGGTAACAAGGCATGATGGATCCATGTTCTCATTCTGTTTACACCAAATTCTGACTCTACCATTTGAATGTCTCAACAGAAATCAAGACTCATCAGACCAGGCAACATTTTTCCAGTCTTCAACTGTCCAATTTTGGTGAGCTCGTGCAAATTGTAGCCTCTTTTTCCTATTTGTAGAGGAGATGAGTGGTATGAGTGGGGTCTTCTGCTGTTGTAGCCCATCGGCCTCAAGGTTGTGCGCGTTGTGGCTTCACAAATGCTTTGCTGCATACCTCGGTTGTAACGAGTGGTTATTTCAGTCAAAGTTGCTCTTCTATCAGCTTGAATCAGTCGGCCCATTCTCCTCTGACCTCTAGCATCAACAAGGCATTTTCGCCCACAGGACTGCCGCATACTGGATGTTTTTCCCTTTTCACACCATTCTTTGTAAACCCTAGAAATGGTCGTGTGTGAAAATCCCAGTAACTGAGCAGATTGTGAAATACTCAGACCGGCCTGTCTGGCACCAACAACCATGCCACGTTCAAAATTGATTAAATCACCTTTCTTTCCCATTCTGACATTCAGTTTGGAGTTCAGGAGATTGTCTTGACCAGGACCACACCCCTAAATTCATTGAAGCAACTGCCATGTTATTGGTTGATTATATAATTGCATTAATGATAAATTGAACAGGTGTTCCTAATAATCCTTTAGGTGAGTGTATATTATATATATATAAAATTACAATTTGTATATAAATTGTGATAGTGAAGTCTGAATTAATGGCTGCTGGGAAATCAGCTTTCCCATTCACACTATTAATTTACTTTTTAAAATGTATTACAATGGATACACTTTCTTTTAAATGATCAGATACTTTATTCAAAAACAAACAATTTTTTCTTTTGATTTTCTGAATTTGATTCTTTCTTTAAAATTGTAATGATATTTCACTGTTTTTGATCAAATAACAGCCTTGGTGTGCATAAAAGACTTCACTGAAATTCAGAAACATAATATATGTTGTAGTATATAATATATGTTTGAATCTTTAAAAAGAAAATTATTTCTTTTTTAAGCATGCATTTTGTACACACATATTAAACGGATAGTTCACCCAAAAATGAAACTCCAGCTCCTGCGTCAGTAGCACCACACACATACATTGTGGTATTCTTGTGAACGTGCAGCGAAGACTGGGACGGGAGAGAATAAGTTGTTGAATAAAGTTGTTATTTTTGTAGATAACATTACTGTTGAACAACTAATGTCACATGGACTATTTTATCAATGTCCTTACTACCTTTCTGGGCCTTGAACGTGTCAGTGTCTATGCAGGATCAGAAAGCTTTTGGATTTAATCAAAAAATCTTAATTTGTGTTCTGAAAATGAACGAACGTCTTACGGGTTTGGAACAACATAAGGGAGAGTAATTAATGACAGAATTTTCATTTTTGGGTGAACTATCCCTTTAAAGTCTGTTGATTTAGCCTTCATTCAAAGTACATACCGTGCACTAAAGCCACAGCAAACAGTGAGTGATTTTGGAAAACAGCAGATGTGTATTTGTCAGTGTTGGGGTTCATCAGGCTACGGCTGGCCACCCTTATACCTTGTTTACCACTCTGTCCAACCACCACCTGGCACACAAGTTTATATCGTGGCGGATTGACATCTTTGAGCTTACTGAGAACTAGATCTGTTAACATCTGACACAGCTGGCTACAACTATCAGGACTGTAACACACACCTTCCAAATAACTATCCAAAGTGGCCTGTAAGATCTGCTGGGTCCTGCTGGCACTGAAGTGGCACCCTGGTTCTGGTCCCATTCTGTAGGTGTTCTCCACATAAACCTCCTGGATGGGTTGTTGAAGGTACAGGCCAGAGAAGCTCACTCTTCCTCCTTGGTGCCAGCCTGTGAATGAGAACCGCTTGCCCATAGAGATGTGAGACTGGCTGACGTTGGGGCTCAAGAACGATGACTCGGATGAAAGAACTGTCATGCCCCTGAGGAACAGGGGTCTGTAGTGGGGCTGGTCCTTGGATTGGTCTTTGGAGCTTCGCCGAGTGGAGATAGACCCCAGACGTCGCCTCGGAGGCCCTGAGACACCTGGTTCTGTGGACATGGAGCGATTGAACTGAGCTAAAGTCTCCTGAGACAGTGGTAGAGGCTGATTGGCCATGATGAAGAAATCTGTGAGGACACAACACCACAAATTAACAAATATAGCCTTGTTAAAAAAATTATATACAGACACACAGGTGAAGTCAAAAGTTATATACACCTTAATTATTTTACCAAAATAAGAGGGATCATACAAAATGCATGTTATTTTTTATGTAGTACTGACATACTCACATAAAAGACATTTATATATAGTTCACATTAGAAAATAATAGTTGAATTTATAAAAATGACACCATTCAAAAGTTTACATACACTTGATTCTTAATACTGTGTTGTTACCTGAATGATCCACAGCTTTTTTTGTTTAGTTGTTCATGAGTCCCTTGTTTGTCCTGAAAATTTAAACTGCCTGCTGTTTTTCAGAAAAATCCTTCAGGTCCCAGGTTCAGTTTTTTTTTTTTTTTAAGCATTTTTGTGTATTTGAACCCTTTCCAACAATAACTGAATGATTTTGAGATCCTTCTTTTCACACTGAGGAAAACTGAGGGACTCATATGAAACTATTACAAAAGGTTCAAATGCTCCCTGATGCTCCAGAAGGAAATGGGAAAGAGGCAGGGGGAGAAAACTAATTGAAAGATTAGGGTAAATGTAACTTATTTTGTCTTCTGGGAAACATGTAAATATGTTCTGTAGCTTTTAAAAGACAGTACAATGGAAAAAACAAAACATGATATTTAGGCAAAATAAGACAAATGTAACATCTTAATTCTGTTCAAAAGTTTTCACCCCCAGCTCTTAATGCATCGTGTTTCCTTCTGAAGCATCAGTGAGTGTTTAAACCTTCAGTAATAGTTGCATATGAGGCATCTGTATCTTCTGTAATAGTTGCATATGAGTCCTTCAGTTGTCCTCAGTGTGAAAAGATGTATTTCAAAATCATACAGCTATTGTTGAAAGGGTTCAAATACACAAAAATGCTGAAAAAAACAAACAAAAAAAATTATAGGACCTGGAGGATTTTTCTGAAGAACAGTGGGCAGTTTAACTGTTCAGGACAAACATGAAACTAAGGGACTAATAAGTGCATGCCCACATTGTAAAGGTCCCTCAGCTGTCCTCAGTGTGAAAAGATGGATTTAAAAATCATACAGCCATAGTTGGAAAGGGTTCAAATACATACAAAAGCTGAAAAACCAAAGAATTTGTGGGACCCGAAGGATTTTTCTGAAGAACAGCAGGCAATTTAACTGTTCAAGTCAAACAAGGGACTCATGAACAACTATCACTAAACAAAAAAAAAACACAGCTGTGGATCATTCAGGTAACAACACAGTATTAAAAATCAAGTGTATGTCTTGTGGACTATATGTAAATGCCTTATGTAACATGTGATATACATGTGTTTATGTTAACAGTGCTAAATAAGGATATGCTTATTGACTGACACTTCAATGAATTACAGTTATGATTTTTCACACTTAATTAACAGTTATCAGTGTGAAATCTGTCAAATAAAGTTCAGTACTTATTCATTATATCTGTATTAAGTCATTCAGGCACAAATGACTTCACTTCCTGGGAATTACCCACATTGTATTTGTTGAAAAAGATGTGAACTTACAGGATGGTCAACTTTGTAAAAGAGGTAATGTGAGTTCAGTGGTTAAATTCAAAGAGTCACATTCAGGTATGAGACTAAGGGCCTTTCCCAGTAACACTGTTACTGACACTTACTATTGTTTCCTCAATGACACAGGTTTCTGAATTAGAGAGTTTCCTTGACCCAAATACATTTATATGGATCTAATTTATAAAGTAATTGAGATTTATTAGTTATAGACCCCTGTGCAAGAATTTGGCCCTCATAAATCTGTGCTTACGGAGTGTTGTACTCTTTGTTGCTTGTTACTATTTCTTACAGCCAGAGCTGCCATCAGCGGGGAACAACCAGGAACATTGTCCCAGGCCCCGTGACTAGAGGGGGCCTACTAAATCAATGCTTTTGAGTGTATGGGGGTTGTCTGGCCCTCTGAATTCAGCTCTGTGTCCAACAAAATCATTTCAAAATTGTTCACTACATCAGTAGGGCATTAAAAAAGTAAGACTAGAGAATTGTGAGAGTGACAATATGATAAGTCATAAAATAAGTCAGCTTCAAAGGGCTCTACACAATCCCATCTGAGGAATAAGGGTCCTATCTAGTGGAACGTGCAAAGAAAGTCAAGCAACCTTTACAAAAAAAGGTAAAACAACGATGTCTGTTGATTTTGAAGGTGGAGGAGAAAATGAGATTACATTTTTCGCCCTATCCTAATTCAACGTGATTACGTAATGTGTGAAGATGTGTATGTGCATTACAGAGCTAATGCAAGATGAGCATTTGTGATTAAAAAAAGTATATACATTTTTAAAAAATGTAAGAAAATCGTTTTGCAAGAAAAAGCCCTACGGCTGGGACCGTGTAGAGCCCTTTGAAGCTGCATTGAAACTTCAGTTTGGACCTTCAACCTATTGGCTCCCATTGAAGTCCACTAAACGGAGAAAAATCCTGGAATGTTTTCCTCAAAAACCTTAATTTCTTTGTGACTAAAAAAAGACAGATGTTACATAATAACAATTGAAAACCATTAAAAACCTGATTTTACCCTGGGCACCTAGTTTAATCTGTTTCTTGGAAGGCAACCTATAAAGTTTCTTTAAGAGACTATAGGTTATTTTTAATGTATGAAACTGTTCTTAAACAACACCGTCAGGGAAGTTCCCACCTGTCTGTGCAAGTAAGTTGTTGTTAAAGTCCTCAGACTGAGTCAACAGTGTACCACACCTCAGGTTCGGTTCACCACTCTTCTGCCTCTCCCCAGTCTTTGCCTCCAAACTACTCTTAAAAGATATTAATCTACATGCCAATACATTCACCATAGTTTACCACACATACAGAACAGTAACAGTAAATGATGAGAGTGAATGAAACATAAAAGTACAGGTATGGGTAGGACAGAGAGTAAAAATGAGTCTTTCACAATTGAGTCACTAGAAAAAAAACATCAAGAGATTGCACATCCTCACTCAGATAAAATCATTTAATGAGCACATCCTTACCATCAGCTTCCACGCCATGGGCAGCAAGAATGAACAAGCTCAACTCTTGAGTCAGAAGTTTTACATATGCTTTAAAAATAACAACATCTTGCCAGGTTTCTGTGAGAAGCACATTTGTTTTAACATGGTAGTTAAATAAAAATATATTTAAAAGTATATTTGTGACCCTGGACCACAAAAGCAGTCTTAGCACGGGTATATTTGTAGCAATAGCCAACAATACATTGTATGGGTCAAAATGATAGATTTTTCATTTATGCCAAAAAGCATTGGATATTAACCCTTTAAGACCTGCCATAGAACAATTCCGCCAGAGTATATCTTTGTATTTTCACTTGCTGTGCTGTCATTCTTTTGAGTATTTTTATATACCATACATCAATACAATCCTTACACCCCCAATTTGAAGGCTGTGTATGTAAGAAATCCATAGTAACTAAGTAAATAGCTCGAAAGTGCAAAAAACAAAAAAAAACATGAAAAAACGTGTTTTTTTTCTGCATATTTTATTAAATACAGAAATATGACAAATGTAAACCTCAAACATGTCAATGTAAAAAACTTGCATAAAACATTTTAAAACTACACAAAATTGATTTGGACTGTGTACATCAATTTGGTTGTGAGATACACTCATTTTTATAAACAGTGCGTTGTGAAGTCAAACTGGTAACGTATTGCTTTTGAGAGCAATGTTGATTGAACAACTAAAAGGAGCATGTAAAATACTCAATACACTACTCTAAAATCTGCACTTCATCAGAACTGAAAATGCAGAATGGATGTGGTGAGACTTACACCACAGTTCATGTCCATAAAAATGCAGAGGGGCACCTGGCATGCCTCACACATGAGTGGGGTGCATTTATTATTCGTGTGGTCGAACAGATAACATTTTGCTTTTGAGAGCAATTTTTTTTTAGATGGAACAATTCATTGGAAAAATAAATAAATAAAAACCATGTCTGATATTCTCATGTAAAAAGAAATAATAATAATAAATACACTGTACATAATCAGACCTAAACACACTGAAAGGCACCCCTACATAAACACAGGCAACCCTAGCTGTGATAAGACTTGTGGCAGTTCCTGTCCAGAATAACACATAGGGGCACTTGGCATGACTCACACATGAATGGAGTGCATTTCCCACACTGTCTGCATTTCCTGCGTCCCTGTGTGGCTTTTTTTGAGCCAACTGTACCAGAAATGGCAACAGGTAAGTGCTTGTAGCCGTCCCGTGCTGGCTGTAGGGACACCCCACACAACTCCTCTGTCAACTGCTCTTGGAAGGCCTGGTGTGTCATGGGCTGCTCCCTTTTGCTGCTACACAGTTGCTTGTGCAGCAAGTAGCTGTTTGTGACAGCAATGTCAATGAAATGGTGCAGCACAGTCATGTACCACTTCCTGCTTTTTTTCCATGAGGAATAGTAGCCAATCAATTGATCTGAAAGATCAACTCCCCCCATAAATTGATTGTAATCTTTTACAGCCGGAGGAACTGGAACATCTACATTCTTGTACCCACTGTTGGATTTGCACACTCTTTTTACAGTGTCCCCAGAGTATGCAGTGTGCAGAGTAGTGCACACACTCACCTCCCGGGTGTCCATCCATTTAGCGAAAAGGAGTGATCCCTGTCTGATCCACCTTATTGATCCCCGTGGAGATTTCTTTGTCAGCGCATTCACTTTGGTTTTTGGGACACCAATTCTTGTGTCCCTGATGGTTCCACAAGCTCCAAACCCCAGGTTATAGAGGTGCTGGAAAAGTACAGGGCTGGTATAAAAATTATCACAGTAAATGTGATATCCAGATCCCAAAAACTCCTTTCTGACCAGTGACATCACAGCATCGAATGAAAGTCCCTTCCCACTTACAACATTGGACTTTCCTGTGTAAATGTTGAAATCCACTGTGTAGCCACTACTGTCACACAACACAAACAGTTTTATTCCCCATTTTGTTGGCTTATTTTTTATGTACTGCTTCAGGCTGATTCTGGCTTTGGTGGCTACCATACGCTCATCCACAGAAAGGTTTTTGTCAGGGTGGTAGACAGCTTTGCAGGCTACACGTAAACTGTCGTATAGAGGCTGTATTCTGTGCAGACAGTCATACTCATCTGTCCCTTTTTTTCTGTCATTGGCAGCATCTTCTGCAGGGTCACTCAAATGGATGTTCCATGTGATGCTAAGGAACCGGTCTCTTGACATGACCTTTTGAGGGTAGGGAGCATGAAAGATGGATTTGACACGCCAGTAATCTCTAAGCTTTGGAAGCTTTAGAATGCCCATGTATAGTGTGAGGCCAATGTATTTGCACATTTCTTCTTCTGTGACTTCAGTCCATTTGAATTTTTTTCCTGCAGCAATATTTCGTGCTGCTTTTTTATTAGTGTTGGCACACAGTGTTTTGATAGCTGACTTGTCAAAATACATTTTGAAAAGTTCAATGGGTGTTGGGTTGTCCAGAGAAGTTGACAGAGGTGGCTGCACACCTGGCTTTCTCTTGGGCAGGAAAAGATGGGGGGATTGAGGCAAATGGTCAGGGTCCTTTTCTGTTTTCCACCCACCAGAAATATCAGGTGCTGTCTCTAAAGTACGGCCATTGCCACGGGACCTTTGGCTCCGACTTCTGCAGCCTCTGTTGTTAGCCCTCCGACCATACCCTCTCCCTCTACGAACAGGCACGAATGACCCTGAGGTGCAGGGTGGCTCTGAGGGTTCCAATAAAGGCTCTCTAATATCTTCAGCCCTACAACAAAGAAATAAGTTAAATAGTTAAAAACGTTGTAAATGGTGCATCATGTGCACATGTTCATTCTGGGTTTGTTTTGTTTCTTTTCTAACTGAAAAGCAAAGCATATTTCATGAATATACAAGTTAGATGTTTTTGTCACAAAACCAATTTAGAAATGACTAAATTAAATGCTGCACCATGTCCTCCGGTTCATTCTATGTTGGTTTTGTTTATTCTCCAACTCAAAAGCAAAGCATATTTCATGAATATATAAGTTTCTGGCACAAAATCAATATAGAAATGACAATAAATTACACATCATGTGCTCAGGTTCATTTCTATTTGTTTTGTTTATTCTGTAAATCAAAAGCATATTTCATGAATATATACTTACGTGTCCTGGGATGGATCTTTTTCTTCAAAAATGTTGGCTTCATCCCCTCTACAAATTGGCATGGATGGCTCTGAGGGCTCCAATGGCTCTCTAACATCTTCAGCACTACAACAAAGATGATAAGTAAAATTGTAAATAAGTTAATGTTTTTGGCACAAAAGCAGAATAGAAATGACAAGAGTTGGTGCATCGTATGTTCAGTTTCATTCTGTGTTTGTTTTCTCCAACTCAAAAGCAAAGCATATTTCATGATTATATAAGTTAATGTTTTTGGCACAAAAGCAGTATAGAAATGACAAGAGTTGGTGCATCATATGTCCAGTTTCATTCTGTGCTTGTTTTCTCCAACTCAAAAGCAAAGCATATTTCATGATTATATAAGTTATGTGTTTTTGGCACAAAAACAATATAGAAATCACTACAGTAAATGCCACGTCATGTGCTCAGGTTCATTATATGTTTGTTTTGTTTATTCTCTAACTCAAAAGCTAAGCATATTTCATGAATATGTAAAGTAGGTGTTTTTGGCACAAAACCAATATAGAACAGACAAGAGTACATGCCGCGTTATGCGCTCACGTTCATTTTATGTTTGTTTAGTTTATTCTGTAACTCAAAGGGCAAATAATAAATGAATGTGTACTTACATGTCCTGGAAAGGATCGATTCCTTCAATAAAGTCAGCTTCGTCCCCACTAGAAACTGAATCCGGAACAGATGAGCAGTCAGAGAGCTCATCTTCATCAGCCGAGAATAGTAGCTCCAAAACCTCAGAGTCCGTGTACTTTTTTTTTCTCTTTGCACGTTGTGCAGACGTAACGTTACGCTCAGGAGTGTGTGGTTGTGCTTGCATTTATAAATGTGTGTGTGTGTGTGTGTGTGTGTGTGTGTAAGAGGAATGTCGAAGTAACAGATTTCAATGAGGAAAATAAGATGATGAGGAGCAAAACGCAGCAGAGAATCATGCACAGCATTCAATTCAAACGTCGCGCGCGGTGACGTCATCACATGTGACAAACCTTGGGGTCATAGTGCACAGAACGTAATTACATCATAGGAAAACGTAAATGCAACAGCCAGCCCCCGCAAATCTATGAAACGTGTGCAAAGACGCACAAACCATTTAATTATTTTTGTTGTTGTAAACGATTATTATGCAATTTGTGCAGACTCGTTACAATGTGAAAGCAACGCAACAGGAGCATATTGTAGGCTTGATCTGAATGTGTAACTTCTCCGATTTTGTATGCAAAAATAATTATTGTGCTAGCTACTTGGTTTCATTTTCTATGGGCTTTTAAACAGAGACACGCAAACGGGAGCGCCGACGCTCCCTTCGGTTTTAAAGGGTTAAGTAAAGATCATGTTACATGACGATATTTTGTAAATTTCCTACCGTATCAAAATTTAATTTTTGATTAGAACTATGAATCACTAAGAACTTAATTTGGACAACTTTAAAGGTGATTTTCACAATATGTATTTATTTTTATTTTTTGCATACTCAGATTCCAGATTTTCAAATAGTTTTATCTTGACCAAATATTCATATATCTGCTTTCATATTATGTATAATCTCAATTTCACAAATTTCATTTGTTTGTTTGTTTGTTTTTGTGGTCTACTTTCACGTTTAAGTAGGTTTTTACTTCCTAAATTCCGTTCATTATGCCATAATGGATAAAATTTCTTTCGATAATGTGCGATAATGTGATAATGTGTTTAATTAAATTATTTAAACACTTTCCAAAGACTGTATGATTTTGAGATCCATCTTTTCACACAAAGGACAACTGAGGGACTTATATGCAACTATTACAGAAGGTTTAATGCCTAATCTTCTGTAGCTTCTGAAGGGCAGTACTAAATTAAAAAAAAAAAGATATTTAGGCAAAATAAGATAAATGTTTTTTCTGTTCAAAAGTTTACACCCCTGGCTCTTAATGTATCATGTTTCTTTCTGAAGCATCAGTGAGCATTTGTATCTTCTGTAATAGCTGCATATGAGTCCTTCAGTTGTCCTCAGTGTGAAAAGATGCATTTCAAAATCATACAGCTATTGTCGAAAGGGTACAAATACACAAAAATGCTGAAAAAAAAAAAAAAAAAATTATAGAACCTGGAGGATTTTTCTGAAGAACAGTGGGCAGTTTAACTGTTCAGGACAAACATGAAACTAAGGGACTAATAAGTGCATGCCCACATCGTAAAGGTTTTACTAACAGCTATCAAATAAGTTTTAAATAGGTTAGAGTAAAACATTTTAAAGGGAAAACAGTTTTTTTAAATATTATTTTAACCTTACATCATCTCTGAGAGCCAAAACATAAAAGCACTCTCAAAAGTCAATCTCAACAAGCCATGAGTGTTAATTCGACTTCCAAAACCATTTAAAAAAATCACCAAAATATTTATTTAGTATGTAGTATTTGGCATCGCCATGATGATGGCTTACCCTAAATTTCCTTACCCGTTTAGGAGCTCAATTAAATCTGAATATTGTTGTATTCCAGTGAGGCTCTTCTCAACTCTCCTCTAATGTTGTCACTAAGTGGTCCACGCTCACTGTTGCGAGTGCATCTCTAAGTAAAGAGCGGCCCCCGTAAATTATTGTCAAATTGGGCTACATGGGCAGACACACTAAACAATGCCCCGCAAGCCAGGCAATCATTCACACAGAGCATTGAACAACCTGGATATCTGCCACGAACTTGCTTGTAGTCATGGAAAGCCTTTTATTTTGGCCTTCCACAGCAGCCTGATTGGCTTATCAACAATAATGGCTGACATCCAATGCAGTCATGGGTAATCAAGTAAATATAATTTTTTTGGAACATGTTTTGGTCATTTTTGTATTTCCAACAGTGCTCTAGAGCTTTGTCGCAACGGGCTTTAGTGTGTCACCCTGATCTCTTGTATTTGAAAGAGAAAAGGTGCTGATCTCTGGTTGCCAGTGGGCGGTATCAGGCAGAGCCATCTGTTTCCACTGCAATCAAGAGGAAAAGGAGGGCTGCAGTCACGTCCAAAAACAAGCAGCTCATGAAACACACCTCTGTGGTGGATCTCTGACTCACTAAACCAGTCTTAGCAATATCAGGGGGCAATTTGACAAAGAACAACTTAATAATCCATGTCAGAGAATATTACTGACCTGAATATCACCATATGGAACATTTGTTGTTCATAATCATATTAAAGTTTCCAACCCCAAACTCTTCCCTTCTCTCAATTGTTTTTAGTCATGCGAAAAAACAAGGACATTTGTGAGGAAGTTGGAAATAAATGACAGATGCATAAAGGTCAACAAGTTCCAGCATGTCTGGACATGCCTGGAGATGTATCAATAAAACTAGTGGAGTTTAAAAAGTGCTGTCAAGGCAAAAATACAAACAGTGGAGGCAGTTGAAAAGGCAAGACCTTTGAGAGGGGAAAACCATGAATAGTGTTTTCATATAGACGAAGAATTCTCTGTTTTCCATAAATCACCTAGTAGATAGTTTCAGAACAGAACTGAAACTTTTACTTTTCTGATGAAAAAGTAAGGTTTGCCGTGAAATGCTTACCAGAGATTTTTAATCCTGTTTTGGATGGTTGCTAGGTGTTCCTATGCAGTTGCTAGCCTGCTTTGGGTGGTTGTTAGGTTGGAGCAAAATGGTTTTCAACAGCTCTGGGTACTTACTTTTAATGAAAAACTAAAACTATTAAAAGTGTTTTTTTCTTCATTGAAATTGTGTGTAAAGGGTCAGCCTGATCTAGTTCAACA
>NC_133369.1:41891974-41956708 GCF_049309525.1 Garra rufa
AAATCATGACTTTTCCCGGCCTCCTGGCCAAACTGAGCAATTTCTGGAGAAGGGCCTTGGCTAGAGTGGTGACCAAGAACCTAATGGTCAATTTAGTTGAGCTCCATGATCATATATGCAGATGGGAGAGACATACAGAAGGACAAGCATCACTGTAACACTCCACCGATCTGGGCTTTATGGTGGTGTGGCAAGACTCAATCTTTTCCTCAGTGAAGGCACATAAAAACACACTTGGAATTGGCAAAGAAGCACCTAAAGGACCCTCAGAATGTGAGAAACAAGATTTTCTGGTCTGATGAACCTCAATTCCAAGAGAAATCCAGGCACTGCTTATCACCTGGAGAGTACCATCCCAAAAGTAAAATGTGCTGGTAGCGGTCTCATGCTGTGGGGCTGTTTTTCAGTGGCTGAGGGACTCGTAAGAGAAGAAAAGCTCAATGCACCAAAATATTGAGATAGCCTCAATGAAAACCCAGTCCAGAGCATTCAGAACCTCAGACTGGGCAATGAACCTAAGCACAAAGTGGCTTATAGAGAACTCTCTGAGTGTCCTTGAGTGACCCAGCCAGAGCCTGGGCTTAAACCCAATCAAACATTTCTGGAGAAACCTGAAAATGGTGAAGAGGTGAGGCAAAAATAGCAGATAATTGCCAAATGTTGATGTGCAAATCTTGTTGCATCATACCCAAATAAACTTGAGGCTGTAAAGGTGCTTCAGTTAAGTACTGAGTTAAGGGTATGAATACTTATGCAATGTACTTATTTAAGTTTTGTTATTTTTAATAAATGTATGAAGTTGTAACAATCCTATTTTTGCTTTGTCATTTTAGTGCATGGTGTGTAGACTGATGTGGGGAAAAAAGTAATTCAAAACAGTTAACATAAGGCAGCAACATAACAAAATGTCGAAAATGAAGGGGTATGAATACTTTCGCAAGGCACTGTAGATGACTTTAAAACAAACAGACATGAATTAAATGCCACAAAACTCCATTTGGGATTTTATGGGCTCTTTAAGGAAAACCTCATGGTAATCTACACAAAGAGGAAGTGGTCAAACCTATTGAAAGAGCGATTGCTGATGTTTAGCGACTGGTTTGAATTAGTAACTTCCTCAGTCCGACCACATGGCAACACTCTGAAGACCAAACAAGGCCTTGTCCGCTGGCTTGTTCAGTGTTTCCTGACAAAAGCGGGGATTGTATGGGTGACGGGTGGTGGGAGACTGTTGTGGACTTCCTCTGGACACCGGCACAGGCCCAGGGCAGGGCCAGATAAGCAGAGCTTTGTGTGTAAAAGTATTTTCAGGGAAAGCCCCCTAGTTTGCCTCAGCATAAAAATAATGAGGGTGTATTTGTTTGTGAAAGGGGTCTGTCATTAAACCAGAAACATTTACGACAAAGTGTGAATGAACAGATTCATGCGAAACTGGGGTGGAATGGCAACTTCCTTTTCAGTCTGGGTATTCTTTATTGCACATGTGATGAAAGTCACACTGTGGTAAGGGAGACTGTTGTTTTGACTTTTAACACTGTTTTCTCAGTTTTTGGGTCAATACGATCAGCCTAAAGACCGATTTGTCTCCCTGCAAAGCTCGGCTTCGACTTTCAAGATCTGATGTGTCAGCAGCAGGCCCATTCGACAAAAACATTAACTAATAGGATCAATATTGCAGGCAGGAGGTCTCTACAGCAGCCAAGGATGTGGACACCTCTTATTACTTGTGTATTACTGCCAAACTTTTTGTCTGATTTTGTAAACAGCATGTTATAGCATATTATATCTGGTGTTAATTTACTTTGTTACGTTTTATATAGCAATATTCTGGCCATAAATTAATGTATTTATACCTTTAAATGCCTAAATGAATTAAAAAATGTGTGACATTAACATGAACATTCAGCTCAATTGCTGTATAGAGGGAAAACTATTTAGCTGACGCAGTCCACCCATTAATAATAACATGTAATATGACACATGGATGGTTGATCTTTGATTAAACTGTGAATTATTAATAACTTATTGTCAGTATGACCCACTCTTCCTGCTTATTCACCATCTGGACTGGAAATGTATCATTGTGACGCAAATGGAAATATAATTGGAATTAATATGTAGGTATGCAAAATGCTTGCCTTGTCCTTGGTACTATGCAAACAATCCAAACGTTGGATTAACATAAATGAAAGAGGACAAATGTACAGTTTTAAAAGATTTCAGACTAAAGTAGAACATCTGTCCTTTGACTTACAGCTTTTTCATTCTCATTCTTTCTTTCTTTGAACATTCTCTTTTTACAGGCCTGAATATTATGGCAGACCAATAAGGCATTCCAAAGTAACAGATATGGGGAATTCCCACAACATTCCCTGCTGATTATTATGGCAGCCTGGATCCCAGATGCACCTCACAGCAGCACTGAAGCCAAAGGCTTGAAGTTAAAGTATAAACACATCAGTGGATTTATGTATCTCCTACGTGTTTAGACAAAGAGATTTACTTCTGTTAGACACGACTTTGTACTTTCCCTCAACGTTAAAGTACAACGTTTTTGTCTGGCATGCATATTTTATCAGTAAAAAGTATGATATCTTTTAGGTGACCCAAAGCCAGGATAATCATATTGAATTTGTGTGAATAATAACAAACACTTTTCTAATCAGAAGCAGTGACGGTTAAGATAATAACAGTTTTTCCAATTACTTCTAGAACAGATAAATCATGAAATCATTTTAAAGTGGAAAAAAAATCAGCTGATTTCTATGGAAACTTGTTTTTACCACTGAATTAAAAAAGGTCATGCAACTTTTTTCTTGCAGCTCGAGTTTAAGTTTTGCACTTTTCAGTTTTTGTTCTCAAAATTGCAATTATGAATTTATTTCTCAGAATTAAGACTTTATTCCTCAGAATTAGTTTATATCACACAATTTCAACTTATAACTCTCAATTCTGCATTTGCGAGTTTATATCATGTCACTCTGAGAAAAAAAAAATTAAATTTGAGTTTATATCTCGCAATTCTGAGAAAAAAGTCCGAATTTTGAGTTTTTATCTCACAATTCTGAGAAAAAAGTCAGAATTTTTAATTTTATCTCAAAATTTTGAGAAAAAAGTATGAATCTTGAGTTTTTATCTCACAATTTTGAGAAAAAAAGTCAGAATTTTGAGTTTTTATCTTGTAATTTTGAGAAAAAAAGTCTTTTGTGAATTTTATATCTCGCAATTTTTTGTTTCTCAGAATTGCGACTTTATTTCTCAGAATTGCGAGTTTATATTTCACAGTTCTGACCCTATAACTAGCAATTGTGAGTTTATATCTCACAATTAAGACAAAAGTCAGAATTTTGAGTTTATGTCTTGCAATTCTGAGAAAAAAGTCAGAATGTTGAGTTTATATCTCATAATTCTGAGAAAAAAAGTCTGAATTTCAAGTTTATATCTCACAATTCTTTGTTTCTCATATTTGCGACTGTATTTATCAGAATTGTGAGTTTATATCTTGCAGTTATGACTTTATAATTAGCAATTGCGAGTTTATATCTCGCAATTCTGAGAAAAAAATTCTGAATTTTGAGTTTGAATCTCGTAATTCTTTGTTTCTGACTTTATAACTCGCAATTGCGGAAAAAAAAATTATATATGTTTATATATATCTTATCTTAACAGACCAGACTCAACCTTCTGACTTCTCTGGCATCTCACAAATAAATCATGATCTAATTGTCATATGTTTAATACTAAAATATCTTAATCGAGATATCTATTTGAACTCAAAATTCAGAAGAAATTCAGCCCCTTCAGAAGAGACTCTGAGGTGTCTCATCTCAAAAATCATCTCAGCCTATCATCCTCATGCTGAAAGCCGTTGGCTCAGTTCAAAAGGAGACATGTTACTGTTATTAGCTAAACACTGTCAGTCAATGCTGAGTTGTTCAGTCCTGAACTTTTCTTTCACAGAAATACGTAGGTGTTTATGCTTGATTCGTTGACAGGGTTTTTCAGAGGTGACATTCAGAACAGTGGGAGGTTACAGTTTTGAAGGTGTGCAGCACTGACGACAATGTAATCGAGGGAGACGAGAGCATGTGCTTCACGCTGAAGCTGAAACAGAAAGACACAGAGGGAGGTGAGACTGGGGGATGTGGGCGGAGGACAAGTGCTTTACTCAGTCAGAGGAAAACCCAAAAGGGGCCTTTCCTAACAATAATAATAATAACAGGGACGAAGATGATGAAGACGAATGTGAATGTTAAGAATGTTAAGACTACAGTAAACCTAAAGATTGTGAAGACTACAGTAAACCAATATTACAAAAAGTGTATAAATCACTATTTTTGTAAAGAAACATCATCCTAAAGCAACACCAGTAGGTAAAAGTTACAACGGGAGTCCATGCCCACATTCTTCAGTTGAAATAATTATGTTTTTGGAGGAAAACATTTCAGGATTTCTCTCCATATGGTGCCCCCGAGTTTGAACTTTCAAAATGCAGTTTAAATGGAGCTTCAAAGGGCTCTAAACAATCCCAGCCAAGGAAGAAGGGTCTTATCTAGCAAATCAGTTATTTTCTAAAAAAAAAATGTCAATTTCTATACTTTTTAACCTCAAATGCTCATAATGTCTAGCTTTGTGTATTCCGGTTCAAGACAGTTAGGGTAGTTCGAAAAACTCCCATCTCATTTTCTCCTAAAACTTCAAAATAATCCTACATCGCAGCAGAAGCACCGACCCAGTGTTTACAAAGTGAACGTGCAAAAAAAAACACAAAACACACACACAAAAAAAGGTAAAACAGTGATGTAGGATGATTTTGAAGTTGGAGAAGAAAATGAGCTGGGAGATAACTGTCATGAACCAAAATACACAAACAAGCTAGACATTACGAGCATTTGAGGTTAAAAAGTATATAAATTGACAATTTTTTTTGAGAATAACAAATTGATTCGCTAGATAAGACCCTTCTTCCTTGGCTGGGATCATTTAAAGCATTTGCATTTAAACTGCATTTTAGAAGTTCAAACTCGGGGGCACCATAGAAGTCCACTATACAAGAGGTTCACGCAGAGCTAGACAAGTGTTTGAGGTTAAAAACTATATAAATTATAATATTTTTTAGAAAATAACTAATCATTTTGCTATATAAAACCCTTCTTCCTCCACTGGGATCATTTAGAGCCATTTAAAGCTGAATTTAATCTGCATTCTGGAAGTTCAAACACGGGGGCACCATAGAAGTCCATTATATAGAGAGAAATCCTGAAATATTTAATTAACAATAATAATTTCTTTACGAGACATGAACATCTTGGATGACAAGGGGCTGAGTAAATGATCTGTACATTTTTGTTCTGGAAGTAAACTTCTCCTTTAAAATGGCATAAAAACATGATCTGTGTAAGTTTTTAGTGAGTAATCAGCTTGGTGAAATTTAAAGTGAATCTATGTGTACTTGAGCAATATTTACCAAGCTTTGATGACTGATGATCCGAAAAATTGTTAAAAGTTAACTATTTAAATGAATAGCTGAACATAAGTTCACAAATAAAGTATACTATTTAAATTATACTGGCTAGAATTTTTAATCTGGAATAAATGTAAAATGTTTAAAAGCACTAACTTGATGAGATTCATACTCATACTTCATACTTTAATGAATAGAATATTGATTACAGTATGTACATAAGAAGCATCTCAGAAGCGTGGAATGCAAGACACTTCTTTCGCCGTACATCTGTCAGGCCGGGACAGCCCCGTGCCTGTCTCTCCAAAAACTCCCCTGATCTTCACAGTCATAAACCAGACTTCTCTTAACTATCTACTGCTCGTTTTTCTAGAGTAGACAAAGAGGGAGTTAAAAAAAAAAAAAAAAGGGAACAAGAAATCTGCTGGGGGAATTTATTGCACTTTCTGCTGTCCCAGACTGCTTATGAATAAATCATGATAATGCTGGGATGTGATTTTTTTAAACACTACTGCTTTTGTGTAACAGAATGCTGTCGAAACCCAAACTTAAGTGCACTGTAAAAAAATTGCTGTAGTTCTGCAGCTGGTTGCCAGTAACTTACTGTAGATTTTTTAATTTATGTTATTTACTGGCAACAGTTTGTTCAAAGTTAAATGAACATTAAACATTAACAAGTCTTTGTCTTTACAGAATAAAACTATAAAATAACAACCTACTGCAAAGCATTCTGGGAACCAGAAACCTTCATCAACCTTTTTCTGTTTTTTTCCTTCAGATTTTGGTTCCCAGAATGCTTTGCATGAGGCTGTTATTTTAGTTTTATTCTGTAAAGATAAAGACTTGTTAATGTTTAATGTTCAATTAACTTTGAACAAACTGTTGCCAGTAAATAGCATAAATTAAAATCTACAGTAAGTTACTGGCAACCAGCTGCCAGTAATACTGTAATTTCTACAGATTTTGTTTACAGTGTGGATAGCCGATTAATGGATGTAATTTCCATGAACCCAGTGTACTAAATACGTTATATGGGTTTTCCATGTGCATATTTCCCCTTATTAATTCCACTCCCACATTATACAGTTCTAAATGTTTGTATGGGCTTGTTTGCGTGTGTTTGCATGAGAGTAGGTGCAAAAGCCTGTGTAATTTTATCAAACTGATAAGAATCGCAAAACTATTTATATTACAAATATAAGCCCACAGTAAACTAATACTGAAACAACAGTATAACCCCTCAGTCCCACACAATGGAAATGTCCATCCAATGACTGCACTGTCACCACACTTGCCGAGGGGTGTTACTATACCCTGACGTGACATTTATGTGTGTGGTATGTCTCCTGACCTTATTATATTCTCTTTTTTTTCTTAGGATGGTAGCATTATGCTAAGCTAACAAAAATTCATATAAGGAAGCCTAATTTCAAGGCCTAAACTCTTAAAAATAAAGGTGCTATAGATGCCATAGAAGAACCTTTTTCTTCTAAATAGTTCCATAAAGAACCTTTAATATCTGAAGAACCTTTCTGTTTCACAAAAGGTTGTTTGTGATGCAAGAAGGTTCTTCAGATTATAAAAAGGTAAGAAAGTGATGGTTCATAGAAAATGGTTTTTCTATGGAATCGCTTTCTATGGAATTTTTAAGAGTGTAATGTTTTATATGCTTGCTGTCTAGACTCACTAGGTTATTGAGTTAATGTTTAAATGTGAGACTGTCTATGCCTACACAATAACGCTAGCAACATTAGTTCATTTCAGTAGGAGGCAGGTGGTACGTCTATAGTGTTGATGTCCACGGATGACCTTTTCGAGTAGATTAACGCAGCGTGAAGAGTCTCAGAGGTCAAAAACCGAGTCCTACCACTAAGAGTTGACCAAACAACAACAAGGAAGTGTGTTTTTAGGTTATTTCCAAAGTTCTCAGGCGATGTGTGGCGAGAGATATTACTTCAGGGGATTATCATTGAAATACAAGAGCTCTTAAAACTGGCCAACAGATAAAATTAGTTTTTATGGGAGTGACAAGCGAAACTCCCTGATGTGTGTCTGTTGTAAAAACATAAAAATTGGCGGCATGCCTTTAGAGGGAATGTTTTATAGGAGGAAAGATACAGCAGGAATTCAACTTATCTGTGCTATTACTCAGATATATTTTCACTGATATGTCTGGACTCCCTTTGCGTTTGTTGCTCAAGTCTGTAAAAGACACACTGCACCTTTATACATATAAATCACTGTCTTTCTCACATCTAGAGCGGTGTGCTTTCTCGTCTGGTACAGTACATTAGAGGCAGGGTATGTGCTGTGATATGTGAGCACAGCTGAGATTTTATTCATTCAGGGATTGCATGAGTGCTCTGCTGATGGGAAGGACTCAAATGAGTCCAAACTCCCTCAAGAGAGTATCTCCGAGCCAGCCGACCACAGCCGAAAATGCTGCTGTCTGAAACAAGCTGCAGTTCTGTTGAGAGGCAACTGTTCCTTCTTAGGTTTGCACCCTGATAAAAGAGGATCTTATCTGTTCAAAATACACCAGTCAATGAGACACATGACATATGAATGATTAGATTGAGTCATGTCTGTGCAAAACATCATCATCAGCAACAAAATCAGTCATCAGTCATTGCCTATTTTGTCTACTCACAAAAAAAGAATTTCCACCTAAAAAATATTTTAGACCTTGACATATCTAGAAAAATTCTATTCATAATAAAATGCCTATGACTTTATTAATTTCCATGACTTTCTCATAAGTCTACAAACTCATTACACTATTCAAGTTGTTTAATGTGAAGACTGTGGTTCCTGCATAAGAACTTAAACTGGAATCTCCTGTCTGATTTGTTTGTTGCACATAATGGCGGAAAGATGTCAATACACAACATTTTTTCAAGTGTAAGTCCACCGATGTTAATCTACTCTCCTGTCTGATTTGTTCGGCAGACATAATAACAGATTCAACATTATGATTGGCCAAATCGTCTGTCAATCAAAGGTCAATTACACAATGTTTTGAGATAAAGAAGTGCTCTGTGGTTTTCAACTGCATAACTGATGTGCTCACTCACACAATCAGACACTGCTGCTTTTTATAGACCAATTCGGTGTTTGCAAACAGTGATGACTTTTTTTTGGGCGGAGCCTATCTGGTGGCGTGAAATGACAGTATTTAAGTGGCAGTCTATGGAAACCATGGATTAAAAGAAAAAAAGGGTCATTTTAGGTTTACATTTCAAAATTCTGAGTTTATTCTCGCAATACTGCGATTATATCTCACAATTCTGGTAAGAAAAGTCAACTTATCATTCTCTCTTTTGAGTTTATATCCCACACTTCTGGCTTTTTTATAAATTTGCATTTGCGAGAAAAAAGGTCAGAATTGTGAGATAAAATAGGTAAATGTAAAATGTTATAGGTTTAAATAGTATGTCATGCTGTAACTGTAGGGCTAATATAATATGTTCCCTATGAACTGCATAAGTGAATTTTATGTACACCTACCAAATTTATGCTGTGAAAGTAGAGTAATCATAGAAGGATTCATTGAAGTCTGTCTGTTTAAACGTCTACGTTTAGTTTTAAATGGCATATTCTATAAAAAATATTTGCATTCCGATTCTGACATCCAAAGGCACAACAATACATTTTATCTGTAATTCTGTGTATTTTTTTCTATTTCACTCCACTTGTTACCACACTGTAAAAAGTTTTCACCAGATTCAACTTAAAAACCTAAGTTCAGCAGCTGCCTTAAAAATTTTAAGTTAAATCAGCTTAAAACTAAAAGTCATTTTAACTTGTTACAATAAAATGAGTTGATTTAACTTGTGAGTTGAAATTACTTGTTGATTTAACTTAAAATTTTAAGGCAGCTGCTAAACTTAAGTTTTTAAGTTGAAACGGGTGAAAACTTTTTACAGTGCAGTATTTTTCTGCCACAATCCGAGTGCAGCTGCAAGTGAAATAACTGTGACATCTACTCCAAATTGGTCTATAGGCCTATAACCCTGCTGAAAAAACTGCTAAAACCAGCCTAGGCTGGTTGACTGGTTTTAGCTGGTCACGGCTGGTTTTAGAGGGGTTTTGGCCAGCCTGGCCAGGCTGGGAGACCAGCTTAAACCAGATAAGACCAGCCAACCAGCCTAGGCTGTTTTTATCAGTTTTTTTCAGCAGGAAACATATTTCCCCTATTGAATTATGATACCGCTTGGTTTGTTGGTCCATTGGATCGGATTGCTTTCTCACCATGAGCCAACTGCTCCAGGGTCCGCTTCCAGTCAGGCCAAGAACACCTCATTCAGGCAATCTCGGAGCGATTATTTTGGTCCAGATCTGTGATCACATGTGCTAAAACAAACCGTATTAAGGGAGAAAACGGGACAGGTTCTGAAACATATACTCCAAACGAGCTAGGTGTGAACCCTAAAATCTCCATTAGGCAAACAATCCTGCTGAAAAAAAAACAGCTAAAACCAGCCTAGGCTGGTTGACTGGTCTTAGCTGGTTTAAGCTGGAAGTAGCTGGTTTTAGCTGGTCTTCCAGCCTGGCCAGGCTGGTTGTAGCTGGTGGTCTCCCAGCCTGACCAGCTAAGACCAGCCTGACCAGCATGGCCAGACTGAAAAAGCTGCCAAAACCCCTCTAAAATCAGCCTGGTTGACCAGCTAAAACCAGCCAACCAGCCTAGGCTGGTTTTAGCAGTTTTTTTCAGCAGGGAGTGCAACAATGAAGACCTACAGTATGACCTATGAGATCATGGGAGCCATTACTTGGCAGAATGGCAAAAAACTGTTGAGACAAGCAGTAAGTGTCATAGATACCAAGAAAAACCTGAGGTAGGCCTAACATTGAACTTTAAATCGTTTTTGTGGTCAATAGTATCATAGGTCAAAAAAACAAACACACAGGTCAAAGGACTACTCCAACATGGAAGATGTCACAAGAAAACACTATTTCAGTTTTTCTTGGCCTATTTCAAAATTTCACGGTTAATTCAGTGCGTCACTTTTTCTTTGTGAAATTTATTAGCCATTTCTGAACACTTTTCAGTGTATGTTTGGGAATGTATTCCTGCATAAAAAGTCAAGAAGCTGCTTATCAAATTCAGTACACAACATGAAAGCACAAGAATTTGGACGCGTTCACTCGCCAAGATCGATCATGCTGTCGATCCGGCATGCACAGGTGCAGCAATCAGTGCTTGAAAAATGGAGCATTCGCCCCCCACCATGTACCCTGTGTTTGCTTTGTGTTTACTTCCCGAAGCACCGCAGAGCTGCTCTCTGTATTAATCTTACGACATTACAGCCGTGATTAATCAGGGTACAGTCTGGCAGAGGGGCTTCCCAGTGAGAGAGACAGAAAGAAAGAGCATGTGCGAGAAAGAGACTGAGACGTCCTCATTGTATTTCCAGTCACACATTATCTCCTCAGGCAGCCGCCCCCACCCTCCTCTTTTTTCTTTTTCTTGGTCTTTTTCTCTCTCTCCCCCTCACATCTGTTTCCTGGGGTGATGTTCAGGTTGCTACTTACTTTCCAGAACACATTTGACTCCATCCAGGGGAAAAGCCGGTGTGCTGGAATGTCCAGGCACCAGGTGCATCAGCGCGCTCTGTTATTCACATCTGAGAGGCTTCGTGATCTCTCTGCCAAAAAGAGACAGAATAATTAGTGTGTGCACTAAACAGTGCTTTCTACTGGAAAAAATGGCTTTACGTAACCATTAAACACTGCTGTATCATAGGCAGATGGTTTGATGTACTTCACCACGCTTTGATAACTACTGATTAGGGATTGTTTACCGTTGTTAACAGCCTGTAAAAATGGAATAAAAAGTATATTTACGTAATTAGGCATCACTTGTGATCAACCCATCTACGCGGTTAGATGGGACCCCTGAATGGAACTGTGCCTGTTGCTATGGGAAACCTCCAAAGCTATCATCACATCAAGGATATGATGAGTCATCCACAGGCAGATCCATATTTATACTCCGTCACTCTGGTGGGTCACACCCCACACCCCCACCCCGCTCTCTTTCCATATATGTTTATGAGCCGGATGTGAGATCTTAGCAGCAAAGTAAAAACACAACTGTGAGTCATGTGGTATGTTAGTTCGTTTAGTTTAGAATGATTAATGAATAGATTCAGTAATATACTGCTCTTATTCTTTATAAATGCTTAAGATCAAATTAGATTGAAGTTTATAGTTATATTAATGGGTCATGGCTCATATGATATGATATTTAGACTATCGTTCAAAATATGTTTTGTATATCAAAATGTATTTGATCAAAAATTCAGTAAAAACAGTGTAAAATAAATGTAAAATAAATTCTATGATGAATAGAAAGTTCAAAAGAACATTTAAATATAATTTTTGTAACAATGCAAAAGTATGTACTGTCATTTATAATCAGTTTAATGTATCCTTGCTAAATAAAACTATAATTAGACAACTTAAAAAAAAATAATAATAAAATAAAATAAAACATTTAAATCAAAATTATAATAGAAAAATTATATAATAGAAAATCAAATAGATTTTATTCATGCCAAAAAAATTACTTAACATCACTGAATCAACTTAAATACATTAAGTTACACCAACAAAGGTTAATTTAATTTGCAGATGGGGATTTGCAGCTTTCAAAATAACAAAAAAATAATACTTATAATAAAATAAAATAAAAAATAAAAAGAATAAAATAAATACAAATATCACCTTACATATATATTCAGATTATTAATCAAAATAACATCATAAAATATTATATAGAAAAAGAAATAGTCATATTTAAATGGATTTTATTCATTTCAAAAATATTATTTAACATCACTGAATCAACCTAAATACATTAAGTTACAGCAACAAAGGTGACAGATTTGAGCTTTCAAATAAATAAAATAAATAAATAAAAATACATTATAATAAAATAATAATAAAAAATATACACCAAAGGTTAATTTAATTGTAGTTTTAAAATAAAATAAAATATGTAGAAAATTCATTTTAGAAATATATTTTAAGTTAATTCAATTTGCAGTTGCAGAATGGCAGCTTTAAAAAAAAACATAAATTATAATAAAATAACAATATAAATAATATAATAAAAAGAAAATAAAAGAACATTTAAAAGTAAGATTTAACTGGATTTTATTCATATCAAAAATATTATTTAGCATTATTGAATCAACCTAAATACATTAAGTTACACCAACAAAAGTTAATTTAATTTGTAGCTTTCAAATAAAAAAATAAATAAAAAATAAAATTAAATAAATGGTAATAAAAATAAATTATAATTAAATAAAAAATAAATAAAATAAAAAAATAAGAAAGGAAATAGAAAACTTAAAAGTAACATTTAACTGAATTTTATTAATGTCAAAAATATTACTTAGCATCACTGAATCAACCTAAATACATTAAGTTAAACATTAACAAAAGTTAATTTAATTTGCAGATGCAGATTTGCAGCTTTTGAATGAATAAAATAACATAAAAAATAAAATTAAATAAATGGTAGTAAAATAAAAATATATATAAAATAAAGTAAAATAAAATAAATAAGTAATTAAATTAAAAAGTAACTATGGCTTTTGAAACTAAATAAAATATATACCTAGGAAAGCACAGCTTTAAGGAGGTTTCAGGTCTGTCAAATGCATTAAATGCAGTTGGATAGATAGATATAATATATAGATACATTCTAAAAAATTATAACACACACGCGTGGTAATCACAATGCCACCAGTAGACACAAAACAAGAGAACAAAGGACAAAATCAGGAGACGGTTGGATAATGTAGCTGAAAGAAAATACAGTGCAATTATGCTCTAAATCACTGGTCTCTTTGAGCAGAGGGTAATGCTGTTTTGGTGTCAGACATACAGGGTGATTTCCCATGCTGTGTGAGAGAGGAATGTAAACAGTGGGGTGAGAGGGCTGACACCATGGGTGTCTGAGAGTGTTTTCCTAAGCCCAGTCTCTGCTAGCTTTACAGCACGAAGGTGTGAGATGCTGCACAGTTAATAGCACCCTTCGAGTGAAATAGCGCACCACGCAAGCTTCTCACACAGACAGCTGACACCTTTCTAAACACTGCGTCCCTCTTATAGAAGACCATAAAGGCCAGTTTCTCTGTGTGCGTCAGCAGGAGGGAAGACTTTATAATCTAGACCTGGTTTTAATATAGATTCCACATGGAATGTCCAAACGGCTCCGGCTCTCCCAACTACACATCAAAGCAAAGAATAGCGCTCATGAGCTCAAGATGTCTAGTAGTGGATATTCTAAACTTTGACCCTTGGGTATAAATGGCAAGTGTGGCCATTTAGAATTGAAGGCAGTCATTGCATTCATTCATCAATAGCAGATGTTCACTTGAACCTCATGGTTGAAGATCGCAGAATGGTGCAATGGTTCTTTGTCATCGACTTCACATGCACTAAACTAGTGATTCAGAGAGTGACAAATATACAGTCAGAGGTGTTTTATGAGAAAGTCTGAGAAAGTGTGAAAAGTGATACATTGGTAGTGATTGACTTTTTGTGAGAAAAATAATGACAGAATTGAATTGAAATGTTCAGGGGTTTTTTAAACATGATGTGATATTCTTCAAATACAGAGGTATTTATAGTATCTTGTGTAAAGACCCATTTACTGTATATTACAACTGAAAAATAGTGATAGTGAACCAAGATATCGTAACATGTTGTTTCTGAAACTTAAAAAAAGTCATTACTAAAGTAGAATTTTTTTTTTTACTAAAAATAGGCCTATGTGATTATGTAGAAATAAATTATTTGGAGAAATAAACTCACAATTCTGACTTTTTTTCTCAGAAATGCAAGTTTATATGTCACAATTCTGACTTTATAACGTAATTGTGAGTTATAATCAGATTTGTGAGAAATAAACTGGCAATTTTACTAAAGTCAGAAAAAATGATTTTTTTTTTTACTAAAAATATATGATTATGTAGAAATAAATTACTTGGAGAAATAAACTCACAATTCTGATTTTTTTTCTCAGAAATTGCAAGTTTATATCCTGCATTTGTGACTTTTTTTTCTAAGAATTGCGAATGTCACAAGAGAAAAAAGGTCACAAATGCGAGATATAAACTCAGAATTGCGACTTTTTCCACAATTGCAAGATATAAACTCGCATTTATGAGAAAAAAGTCACAAATGTGAGATATAAACTCACAATTTTGAGAACAAAAGTCAGAATTGTGAGTTTATGTCTCACCATTCTGAGAAAAAAAGTCACAATTGAAAGATATAAACTTTTTTCTCAGAATTGCGACTTTTTTTCAGAAGTCACCGTTGCAAGATATAAACTCGCATTTATGAGAAAAGTCACAACTGCAAGATATAAACTCGCAATTTTCAGAAAAAAGTCAGAATTGTGAGTTTATTTCTCACAATTCAGAGAAAAAAGTCACAACTGTGAGATATAAACTCGCATTTCTGAGAAAAAATGTACAAATGCGAGATATAAACTTGCAATTTTGAGAAAAAAGTCAGAATTGTGAGATAAACTCACATTTCTGAGAAAAAAGTCACAAATGCGAGATATAAACTCGCAATTTTGAGAAAAAAAGTCAGAATTGTGAGATAAATTTGCATTTCTGAGTAAAAAGGTCACAAATGCGAGATATAAACTCGCAATTTTGAGAGAAAAAAGTCAGAATTGTGAGTTTATTTCTCACAGTTCTGAGAAAAAAGTCACAATTGTGATTTTTTTTTAATTCTTACTTTTTCCTTGCAATTCTTAGAAAAATATCCAGCATTGCATGAAAAAAGTAAGAATTGCAAAATATAATCTCGCATTTGCGAGAAAAAAGCTATTCTGACTTTATTTCTTACAATTGTAAGTTTATATCATACAATTCTAAAAAAAAAAAGGTGGTGGAAACGGCCTTCCATAGTGTACACAACTATTCAAAAGTTTTTGGGCAGTACGATTTTTTGTTTAAATTAATAATAATTTTATGGATTTTATTAAATCCTTCTTAATTGAAGTTCTTCTTTATAAGAATACTTTAAATAGCATTAAATAAATAAGTCTTATACAGACCCCAAATTTTGAAGGCAACTAATTATTTCAGAAGTGAGCTCTGGAAAGTGAATATGGATTATTACATTTTTAATGATGAAAATGTGTGTGAAATGTTTTGAATTGAAATATTCACAGCTTAAATTACAACCATGTTGAATTTCAGCCCCTAAAAATGCAAGCACTGCAAATACAAGGCATTCATGTTTTTCAGTTAGTGCAATTCATCATGCTTTTTTGTTTCAAAGACATGTCATTATTGTTCTCCCATGATTCTTCAACCATTTTTTAGGCCAATAATAGAATATCAGAGATATATTTTAACTTATTCTATGTTTTAATAATTTTCACATTTTTTTAATCATTATTTTTGTATTTATTTTTACGTTATTTTGAATAACAACATACAACCAGTAAGCAAGCAGATACAGCAGGCATGCAAAATATGCATACAATACAACTGTGCATAATTTGTATGCTACAAAACCCTTTGTAGATTGCTATTGTTTCATGTTAATCATTTCACATTCTTTAAAATGGACTCCCTAGCAGACTTGTGGCTTTCATGATGGGTTCAGTTTGGACAGTTGGCTAAATAGATAATAACATCATTTAATGCTTAGATAATAATATTTGATCTTTTCTCGCTAATTATTTATTTACATGGATACTGGAGAAAGGCCGTGAAATCATGACATGATTCAACCCCACATTGCTCATGAGCACCATGGCACAACATGTCCGAATATGTGTTCCTGTATGTCCCTGCTTATGACACAAGCTCAGTCTTTACTTAAAGTACTGATTCACCACTTATTACTACTTCTAAAGCTTGCGAACACAATGTCTCGAAATCAGGGAGTTCAACTTGGTTTCCCTGACAACAGCAGCAGCCAGGTTCTCTGGTCTCTGGCCATACGTCAGCCGCACAGAGTAATCATAGGATGAGCTCACTGAAGTCTGAGCCGGAAACAAATACATGTCTATATGAGTCTCCCAGCATCACCACACAAAACGACACGTGATGTGGCCCCTCACAGCCTCCTTGACGACAACACACGGCTGTTTTATTATCTTGGATTTGATCTCATGTCTGTAAATCAGTCTTATTATTGATGCTATACGCAATGCCCTAGTTTGCTATTGGATGACCTGAAAACAAAGACTATTGCCAAATCACAAACAATACAGTATCTAAATTGTTTTTCTTAAAGGATTAGTTCGCTTCCAGAATAAATATTTCCTGATTATTTACTCACCCCAATGTCATCCAAGATGTTAATGATTTTTTTGTCTTCAGTCGAAAAGAAGTTAAGGTTTTTGAGGAAAACATTTCAGGATTTTTCTCCATATAGTAGACTTCAATGGGGATCAATGAGTTGAAGGTCCAAACTGCAGTTTCAATGTAGCTTCAAAGGGCTCTACACGATCCCAGCCGAGGAATAAGAGTCTTATCTAGTGAAATGATTGGTTATTTTCTAAAAAAAAAAATATATATTTTTTTTTAACCAGAAATGCTCGTCTTGCACTAGCTCGACTTCATTATAATCATTACGTAATCACATTTGAAAGGTCTTGGTGACCTAAGTACCAGCCCAGTGTTTACAAAGCGATTGTGCAAAGAAAGTCAAACGCCCTTTACAAAAAAAAAGGTAGAACAACGATGTTGGAGGAGAAAATGAGATTGAGTTTTTCACCCTACACCACTTTTTAAACCAAAACACACAGACGAGGACTAACCACGCGTGACTTTTCCAATGTGATTACATAATGCGTGAAGTCATGGATGTGCATCGCAGAGCTAGTGTAAGACAAGCATTTGTGTTTAGAAAGTATATAAATTTGTATTTTTTTAGAAAACGACTGATCGTTTCACTAGATAAGACCCTTCCCTACATTGAAACTTCAACCCTTCAACCCATTGGCCACCATTGAAGTCCACTATATGGAGAAAAATCCTAGAATGTTTTCCTCAAAAACCTTTTTCAAAATTTATTTTCAACTGGGAAAAAAAAGGAAGACATGAACATCTTGGATGACATAGGGATAAGTAAATTATCAGGAAATTTTTATTCTGGAAGTGAACTAATCTTTTGACAGAACCCTCAATGCCAATAAAGAACCTTTATTTTGAAGAATGTTGGTAACCAAACAGATTTGCATTCCATTGTATGGACGAGAAACAAAAAACACTGAGATATTTTTTCCAAAATATCTTCTTTTATGTTCCACAGAATATTTTTTTGGCTCAAACGGTGCTCAGACTTGCGAAGATACTAAAACATGCAATTAAATCCAGAGATTCTGGACTCAAATAAGCTTTCCATTGATGTATGGTTTGTTAGGATAGGACAATATTTGGCCGAGATACAACTATTTGAAAATCTGAAATCTCAGGGTGCAAAAAAAAAAAAAAAAGTTTTGACATATTTACTGTAGGAAATTTACAAAATATCTTCATAGAACATGATATTTACTTAACATCCTAATGCTCATTAAAGAAAAATCAATAATTTTGACCCACGCAATGCATTGTTGTCTATTGCTACAAATATACCCGTGCTACTTAAAGGAGTAGTTCACTTTTAGAACAAGAATTTACAGATAATGTACTCACCCCCTTGTCATCCAAGATGTTCATGTCTTTCTTTCTTCAGTCGTAAAGAAATGGTGTTTTTTGAGGCAAACATTTCAGGATTTCTCTTCATATAATGGACTTCTATGGTGCCCCAGAGTTTGAACTTCCAAAATGCAATTTAAATGCAGCTTCAAAGGGCTCTAAATGATCCCAGCCGAGAAAAGAAGGGTCTTATCTAGCGAAACGATCGCTTATTTTCTAAAAACATTTACAACATATATACTTTTTAAATCTCAAGTTTTTCGAAAATAACCCATCATTTTGCTAGATAAGACCCTTTTTTCCTCAGCTGTGATCGTTTAGAGCCCTTTAAAGCTGCATTTTGGAAGTTCAAACTCGTGGGCACCATAGAAGTCCATTATATGTAGAGAAATCCTGAAATGTTTTACTCAAAAAACTCATTACTCATAATTTCCTTACAACTGAAGAAAGAAAGACATGAACATCTTGGATGACAAGGGGTGAGTACATTATCTGTAAATTTTTGTTCTGAAAGTGAACTACTGCTTTAAGACTCCAGGGTCACATATAATCTGATATATGTTATATGTACATCAACTTTATAGCTTACTTTATACCAACAATTGCCTAATTTCTGTTTTTATTCCTAAGAAGATACATCAGAGACATTTTATACCTACCTAACTGAGACCTCCTGAGCAATGAAAACCAACGAATGAGCAATAAAATGCTCCTCTGGGTTTCTACACACTGTAAATAGGCCTAACCAAAACCATAAAGTCTACGAACATCAGTTCAGATATGACAAAACATGAACTTTTAGTAGCAGATCTAAAACTCCATTTCCTGCAAACCAACACTCACCAAAGTAAGCTTTTAATCAGAGGAAAGCATCTGAATAGGTCAGAACAGCTGATGTAGAAGAAAGTTCACATGGGCCTCATAAGCACAGAGGCAGGAAGGCATGTAGCCCGAGCTCCATTAAATTAAGTGAGCAAAGCAATGCAGCCCAAATGATGAATCATGCCTGCCAGCAAATGCGCACCTCTCTAGAGCACAACTAAGCGAGAGAAAGCCATATAATTATGAAAGTGAGCAGAAAATAATCTAGGGAATAAAAAACAAAGCTTGAATAAATCATCAGCTATTTGACTGCCTTGTTTCTGCCTATTTCACCAACAAAGGGATATACACAGACTCCTAGTAGGAAAATGTATGGTACACATATACACACATTTATAATTCAGGAGATCAACTTTACAATGAGCCTGTGGCTTCCTGTCCTGGTGATCTGGGAAAATCAATAGAGTTTTCCATAAAACAAGATGACAGCAACAAAAGATTTACAGCAGAAGGATGGGACCCTTGCCAATGTGCCGTTATGGTTTATTTTATATGGAGGCCAATTAAAAATGTGAAGATATATAAAATACCCTTGAGATTTTGCTGAGGTTTTGATTTCACACTTCTTCCTGATAGGAATTTTGGACAGGAAATCACATCGTGTCTGATGGAATACATTAGCGAGGCTAAATATACAGGAATAACTGTCTATTTTCTAATTTTAAAATGAAACTATTTAGCACATTAACTTTGACAAGCCTAAAACAGCATAAATAAATAAATGACAGAATGAAGACAAAAACAAAATAAAAAAAGACAATGAAATTATAAGAAAATAATTTAATTGATTTTAAAGCACACAAAGACTGTAGACTGCTGCTTAAGGAATGCTTTCACACATCTATCATTATACATAACTATCATTTTTGTTTTTGGTTTTGTCTGACAGTTTTGTCATAATATGCACTTAAGTCTGAACCAATTATATGTCAGATATGTCTACCATCACAAGCATGCATTATCAGACACACACACTAATGTACAGCCTTGGGGTTTCAGGAATGCCTAGAGATTTGTCTCTCTTTCACGGTCATGGAATATTTTCTCAGGGAGAAGCAAATACCTGCATATTGTTAGTTTGAACTATGATCAGCCTTTGGGCACTAGAAAGTTATTCATTGCTTCAAACTGACAAAACCACTCATTGTTACATAACTGCCTGCATACTTTGCATAGGTACATGTGAGCGTTAGAGTCCTGTGCAAGGTAGCTTTGCATAATGTGGATTTTTTTCTGATTTGTACAATTTTTGTAAAACACAGAATACATGATGAATTAATTACACCAGGGATTGTGGCAAAATGAACAAAAATGCCCCATAAATTCAAGACAAAGGGGCAAAAAGTGGCAAGTGTCAATTCACAGAATTATATTTAGATTCACTCACATCAGATTGCATTTACATGCTTGATTTGTGCAGCGTTGAGCCTTATAACCAATCAAACGCGTTTCTGTTAAACTTGGGAATGCATTGGCCAGTCAGAGGCGCTTAGATTAGTCAGCGCTGAAAACACCGGAGCTGTTGATGATCACGTACGCTTGTGAATTCCCCCATAATTAAAAACACAGTGCAGATTCCATGTAAATAAAAGATTAATTTCGTAGCTTCAGTGATTATGATGGGAGTTTATACCACCAAAATGAACAAAAATACCCCATAAATTCAAGACAAGGGGGCAAAAAATGCCCCTGCACAATTAAACAATGCATTACGGCTGTCGCGATTAAAATGAAATCTGAAAATGAATGAAAAGTGTCAATTCACAGAATTACATTTAGATTCGCTCACACTGCCTCAGATTTACATGCTGTTTTGTGCAGCGTTGAGCCTTATAACCAATCAAACGCATTTCTGTTGAACTTAGGAATGCATTGGCGTCTAGATAAGTCAGTGCTGAAAATGTTCATTGACTAATCTAGTAGGGGTGGGAATCTTCAGGCACTTCACGATCCGATCCGATTCCGATTCTGGGAGTCACGATCCGATTCCAAAACGATTCCTGATCTACATTTTTTCCCCAATTAATTCTTCTGCTGTGCAAATACAACTTTACAATTTTAAAAACATGTAAAATTGCAGTTTCTATGCTTTTTGTTTATAGTTGGAATCTCTGTAAAAGTAGGTGTGTCAATCTTCACTGGTTTCAAGATTCAATTTAATTTAATTACTGTTTTCATTAACAACTAAATATCACGATGGTCACATTCTCAGTTTTCAATAGTACTGCACATGGCTACATTTTCATATTTGTTTTATATCAAATTTAATTTGGGCCAACTTTACTTTATTTTTTTAATTATGTAAGCAAGGTACTTTTTAAAACAATTACTTATTTAAAATAAGTTTTCTTCAGGTATCCGAAAGTTTACAGACAATAGTTTTTCTTTTTTCCTCAGCATTACTGCCATTTTATTATTACTGATGAGATCATAGAAAGGGAACTTTAACAGGCTGCATTCAAATTAATGCACAGCAGTGGCGAGAGGTGACACTTTTATTTACCAGGTATGCTGAGTGCTAAAACCACCAGTAATACCAAAAATAATAATATCTTTACATTATTTAGACACCAATAAAATCAGAGACGAAATCATATTTTAATATTTCCTCTTTTTCCTGTTTATTATTATTTTTAAAAAATATATATCCATTTTATATAGGCTGTTTTTTTCTGTGGACTTTAAACTTTTGAATTGTTGAGAAATTATGAAAATATACATATTATATATAATATACAAAAATACAATACATTTTTGGCAATCAGGATCTGGCAGCAACAGCGCGTTTTTCCGCTTGGGCGAGCGCTTCGCGGACAGCTTACCCCGCGAATGTAATCACGCGCACGCCAGCAAAACAGAATGCGCATTCATTCTGAGGAGTCAATGAAGATGCGGAGAATCTGCTTGCCCAGAAGATTCAAATAAGGGATTCATTTATAAGCATGTTTATATTATTTAACACGTGAACGCATTCTCTCTGACAGCCTGGATATGCAGAGCATTAGCAGCTTACTGTATATGGACGGAACGCCACTGATGCACAGATCTATTTCAATATATCAGATGTTTTGTCCTGCTCTGAAAACATAACTGACTGTATGTACAGTTTCGTTTGAAACTATTCCAAAATGCAAGTGCATTTAACCGCGTCCGCAATCGAGCTTAAGGACGAACAAACACAAAGCGCACGTGAGTCTGTCAGTGCAACAGTTTCTTGCGTTCCAGACGGCAGAAATGAACGCATATCTAAAGTAAAACACGGCGGATGGAAGCACACTGTCAAGCAATGCGCACGTGTCTCACAGTGCAGATTCTGTGCGCTGTAGCCAGCCGCGTCTCTAGCGCGCACAAGTGCCATATGCAGAAAAAAAAAGAAGCTCAGAATCGATTCTGAAATATTAGGAATCGATTCAGAATCGTTGAAGAGAGAATCGCGATGCATCGATTTTTTCTCCCACCCCTATAATCTAGTTGACTAATGTAGCTGTTGATGAGCGCACATGCTCTTGAATTCCCTTATCATAAACACAGTGCAGATATTAATTTCATAGCTTCAGTGATTGTGACGGGAGTTTATACCACCAAAACGAACAAAAATGTCCCATAAATTCAAGACAATTGCGAAATTAAACAACATATTGTGGCTGTTGTGATTAAAATAAAATGTAAACCAATGAAAACCAATGAAAAGTGTCAATGCACGGAATGTTGCAGAACATTTAGATTCACTCACACTGCATCGGATTGCATTTATGCGCTGTTTTGTGCAGCATTGAGCCTAGTCTCAGCCTCAGACGTCACGCCCACGGAAGGTTGGCTAAACGTCTGATGCATAACTGGAAACACGCTTAACTGGAAACACTTCAGGAATGTCGAAGTCGTCATCTGATTAGTTGAATTTGACTGGATTTCCGGGAGACGCGAGTGTCGCGTTTATTTTCGGTCCGCCGGGAAACAAAGCGCAGACTGATTTACTCGGTGTTTTGCTAAAATGTGCTTATGCAGACGCCATTGTTGTTATACGATGTTCGCGAACAAATTACTGACTTACTGCTTGTTCTCCCTCTTCTTCGTAATCTTTCAGTGCTGGTTATTTCAATGACTGACTTGTTGCACGCCAGTCTGTTGTTGTGGGGGCATTTCCACGCAAAGAAACGCGATGCTGAACGAAACGAACTGTGATTGGTTCGTCAGTCTGAAGGTCTGGCTACGCGAGACTACACTGAGCCTTATAACCACTCAAACATGAAAACGCCGGAGCTGTTCATGAGCGTGCACGCTCGCAAATTCCCTCATCATAAACAAGACAGTGCAGATATTATGTAAATAAAGATTAATTTCGTAGCTTCAGTGATTATAACAGGAGTTTTTACATAACTTGTGCTAGACATGTTTGGCTATGAAGCCAGAATGTGAAGTGCCCATAACGAAACAAAAACGTTTTTATATTTTTTTCTTCGGTATTAATAATCATTATTACAATATTAAGAGCAGTAATCTACAATAATGATTTTTACTGTTTTTACATGTATAATTTAGATACAGTTTTAAACAGTCTATTGTTATTAACAAAAATTTAAAATGAATTGGGTAAATTTAAGTATTTGACATTAAAGACAACATATGGTTTTTATAATAATAATAATAATAATAATAATAATAATAATAATAATAATAATAAGGTGATTATATAAGTTGCCCTCATGTTAGGACTGCCCTGTTTTGGTTTAGGTGTTTTTGTTTCTTTTAGGATTGAGATTGGGGCGTGACTTCAGCGCACCTGATGGTCGTCATCGCTCCTATTTAAACACCTTGCCAGAGTTCGTCAGGGCCGCTGTTCCTCGGGCAGTTGGCCAGAGCTGCGCTCCAATTTGTAGCATTATGTTTTGTTTTGCATCCATTCACTATCACTGACAACACTTACTGCATCCATTCATTCGCTTTTCACACTGATTAGACCTACTGATGTTTTGATTATGTTTACTTTAATTTTGGGATAATAAATGTTACGTTTAACTTTATTTCGCCTGTGTCGTCTCCCTTTATGTTACATCATTGAGCCGGGTGTAACATATGGGGGCTCGTCTAATTTAAATTGATTTGATTTCGTTAAACTGATTGTTTATTAAACTTTGTTCGTTTAATTACTTGGGTGGGAGAGACCATGAGGCGAAAATATTTGTTGGAGCGTCGGTTTTGGTATTTCTAGTCAGCTCAGAAAAGGTAAGTTCTTGCGGTTTAAAGCTGTGTATTTGTGTATATTCCCCAGTTAGGTTGTAGCAGCGCTTTGCGTTGTTTTTTTGTTTTAGTTTATTATTTTTGTGCGGCTTCTGGGTCAAGTGCACTGCCGTGGTGTTGCTCCGAACTGTCTGTTCGGTTCCACGCCAGCGGTATTTGGGTGCTTCAAAGGGCTTGACTCTTGGGAGCGCATGAAGACTAGGAATAGTTAGTTAGAAGGTTTGATTAGGATTAGGTGGGGAAGTCGTGAAATTGTACACAGTTTGTGACCGTAAGAATTACCTGAGTGAATTGTAATTGGAAGTAGGTTATAGGTCGAATTATGTTATAGTAATTGATCATTTTTGAAGGTTTGATAATGACATCAATTGAGGAATTTTGTAAAGCTCCCTCGGATGAGCTATTGAATTTGTGTTCGAAAAAACAGCTATGGGAAATTGTCGATCAATATGAATTAAGGGGCGTTGATAAGCGATTGCGAAAGGATGAGGTCAGAGAAATAATTAGAGCTAAATTGTGTGAACTTCAGATTTTACCAATCACGCCAAAACGAGTAACAGCTGGGGTTAATCCCGCAGCTGAGAAGTCTATGTCATTTGTTGGGTTGTCGTTTGAGCAGCAAAAAGAGCTGATTGGGATGCAACAGTTGCACGAAAAAGAGATGCGTGATCGTGAAATAGAAATAGAGAAGCTTAAATTAGATGACTTGATGAAACAACGTGAGATGGAGTTTGAAAAATTGAAACATGAGCAAAAATTAGCTTTAGAACGACAAAATCAAGAGTTTCAGCTAAAATTTGAGAGTTTGAAACTTCAAAGTGAGAGCAGGTCACCTGCTGATCGCGCAGATTGTTCGTTTAATCTCATTAATAATTTGAAATTGTTGCCTGCGTTCAATGAGCGAGATCCGGATGTCTTTTTCTCATTATTTGAAAGCATAGCTGATGAACGGGAATGGCCTGAGACCGACCGTACAGTTATGCTTCAATCTGTATTAGTGGGAAAAGCTCAAGAGGCGTATACTGCTCTTTCCGTAGAGGAAAGGAAAAAATATGGTAGTGTAAAATCTGCGGTGTTAAAAGCCTTTGAGCTGGTTCCAGAAGCTTATCGCCAACGTTTTCGTACTTGGAGAAAAAGTGAGAGACAAACACACGTGGAAGTCACAAGAGAGTTAAGTAATCATTTTGATCGCTGGTGTACAACATCTAACGTACAATCATTTAGTGAGTTACGCGAAATGATGATTATTGAGCAACTAAAAAACATCGTTCCTGATCAAATTGCTGTGTATATTAATGAAAACAAACCTCGTACTGCCGTGGACGCTGCATCATTAGCAGATGATTTCGTTCTGACTCATAAAAACCGATTTGGTTATGGGAATCGGGGTAATGGAAACATTCATTTTAAGCAATCACAACAAATTGATCGTTGTTCACCTTCTCACAGAGTAATATCTGATTCTACATGTCGTTATTGTCTAGAGGCTGGGCACTGGAAGAATGAGTGTCCTGTACTTAAAAGTAAACAGGTACGTGGTAAGAATAAAAATTCTGCGCCTGTACTTCTGACTACTTGCTTGCCGCATGCGCCGTCTGCACGCTGTATGGAAGACCTGTCCATGATAAGAGAAAATTGTTCCGCAATTAAATGCAACACAGGTTATGCACCATTTATTTCTAAAGGGTGTGTTTCTCTTTTAGAGGGACATGAGAGTGTACCGGTAAGAGTTTTGAGAGATACTGGATCGTCAGAGTCCTTTATTTTGGATTCCATACTTCCATTTTCATCCAGTTCATATGTTGGTAAGAATGTTTTGATCCGAGGAATTGCACTCCAAACGTTGTCTGTTCCTTTGCACAAGTTTGTTTTACAGTCCCAGTTAGTGAACGGAGAAGTTATTATGGGAGTGCGCCCTTCTTTGCCGGTGGAGGGAGTGGAGATCATTTTGGGAAATAACTTGGCCGGGGAGTGTGTGTGGCCAGTAATGGCCCCTTCACCGATTGTCACCCCATCTTTTTTCGATCAGGAATGTCGTGAGTTGCCCGAAGATGTGTCTTGTGTTGTGACGCGGTCTAAGACAAAAATGTTGAATGATGAGACCATTAACTTGTATGATACTTGCGTACCGGCTAAGTCGGTTGTTCCTGGATTGTCTCTCTTGTCCAAAATTTCTCGTGCAGAATTCGTTGACGCGCAGAGGGATGATCCTGGGTTGAAAAGTTTGGTCGCTGCTATTCTCCCACCGGAGGAGGTAGAGAGTGCCGCGACTGGATACTTCATCAATGATGGGGTGCTTCTGCGTAAGTGGCTTGCCCCAAATGAGGATGGCGGTGGTGAGTCACTGGTTCAAGTTGTTGTACCTGAAAAATTCAGAGATGTTGTACTTCAATTGGCTCATGGCGATATAGCGGGTCACTTGGGTGTAAAAAAGACTTATGCACGGGTCTTGCAACACTTTTATTGGCCGCTTTTGAAAAAAGATATCTCGCGGTTTATTAGAACATGTCATACGTGCCAAGTGACCGGAAAACCTAATCAACCATTGAAACCGGCCCCATTGTGTCCAATTCCTCCAGTAGAGCAGCCCTTTGAATATCTGTTAATAGACTGTGTTGGTCCGTTACCTCCCTCTAAATCGGGAAGTAAATTTCTCTTGACTGTAATGTGTCAAAGTACTCGCTATCCAGCGGCTTACGCGCTGCGTAACATCACTACGCGATCCGTAGTAAAAGCCCTGTCTCAATTCATCTCAATCTTTGGCATCCCTAAGGTCATTCAAAGTGACCAGGGAACGAATTTTACGTCAAAAATGTTCGCAGAGATTTTAAAGCAGTTAGGAGTGCAACATAACCGTTCCAGCGCACAGCATCCTCAGAGTCAAGGTGCGTTGGAGAGATTTCACCAAACACTTAAGTCTCTTTTGCGTGCATATTGTGTCGAATTGAATCGAGACTGGGAGGAAGGGCTTCCGTGGCTTTTGTTAGCCGCAAGGGAGGTCACGCAGTCTAGTTTGGGTTTTAGTCCTAACGACTTAGTTTTTGGACACAAGGTGCGTGGTCCGCTTGCCGTTGTCAGCGATCAGTTAAAAGGTAAACAGCCACCAACAAGTCTGCTTGACTATGTGAATGGTTTTAAAAGACGTTTGTTTTTAGCTGGTCAAACAGCACGGGAAAATTTGGAGAAGTCACAAATTAAGATGAAAAAGCTTTTTGATCGTCGGTCTGAAAGGCGTGTATTCAGTCCTGGGGATCAGGTCTTGGCATTGCTGTCCTTAGTGAACTCTCCGTTCTGCGCAAAATTTGTGGGACCATTTACTGTTGTGCGTGCACTGTCTGATCTTAATTATGAAATTGCAACTCCAGATAGAAAGAAAACAACCCAAATCTGTCATGTAAACTTGCTGAAACCTTTTTTCTCCCGTGATTGTCAAGCAGTTGGTGTTAAATCATCTGCGGTGGTCAGTCCTGTGACTGATGCGCTGGGACAGTCTTCTGTGGGAGACCGGGAAGGGGGTAAGTTTTTAGACGATGCTGTAGTGCAACCTCGATTAAAAAATTCTGAGACTCTGGAAAATTTGGAGAGTTTGTTTTCTCACTTGTCTGTTTTGCAGCGAGCGGAATTGTCACAGTTGATACATGAGTTTTCGTCACTGTTTGGGGACGTTCCATCACAAACTCATTTAATAGAGCACGACGTGGATGTGGGTGATGCTTCACCTATACGCCAGCGTTTTTATCGAGTCCCTTTTGAAAAACGTGTTAAGTTAGAGTCGGAGATTCAGTATATGCTGAAGAATAACATTGCCAAATCGTCCTGTTCGAGCTGGGCTTCGCCATGTGTATTGGTTCGAAAACCGGATGGAACAGACAGGTTTTGTACGGATTATCGCAAAATTAACAAAATCACTAAACCTGACGCTTTTCCCCTCCCGAGAATGGAGGATTGCGTTGATCAAGTAGGCTCGGCAAGATATGTCAGTAAATTTGATTTACTTAAAGGGTACTGGCAGGTGCCTTTGACACCTCGGGCACAGGAAATCACTTCTTTTATAACTTCTTCAGGGCTATATTCTTATTCTGTCATGAGCTTCGGTTTACGTAACGCTCCTGCTACATTTCAGAGACTAATGAATCGTGTAGTCTCTGGTTTGGAAGGTTGCGCGGTCTATTTGGACGATGTTATAGTTTACAGCGATAGTTGGGATCAACACGTGACACGGGTACGAGATTTATTTAAACGTTTAGCAGAGGCTAATTTGACCGTGAATTTAGCTAAATGTGATTTTGCACGGGCAACGGTTTCTTATTTGGGCAAGGAAGTGGGTCAGGGTATGGTGCGCCCTTTGCGTGCCAAAGTGAGCGCGATCGAGAATTTTCCTACGCCTTGTACTAAAAAAGAGCTCATGCGGTTTATTGGTCTGGCCAGTTACTATCGTGGGTTTTGCCCCAATTTTTCATCAGTCATTTGTCCCCTCACTAATCTTTTAAAGAACTCTGCTAAATTTGAGTGGACTCTACATTGTCAAAAAGCTTTTGAGAATGTTAAATTGTTGTTGACAGCTGCTCCTGTGTTAGCAGCGCCCTTAAGTGGCCTTCCTTTCGAGATTCAAGTTGACGCCAGTCATGTGGGAGCCGGAGCGGTTTTACTCCAGACTCATTCTGATGGTCTTAGTCATCCAATTAGTTATTTTTCACGCAAATTTAATTCATATCAGTTGAACTATTCTGTTATTGAGAAGGAAACTCTAGCACTTATCTGGGCACTTCAACATTTTGATGTATATGTGGGGGGAGGGTCCCCAGTTGTCATTTTTTCGGATCACAATCCCTTGACATTTCTTCACTCATTGCAGAGTCCGAGTCAACGATTAATGCGGTGGATACTTTTCCTCCAGCCTTACAACTTGACGATTAAACATATTAAGGGAATTGAGAATGTTTTGCGGACACTTTGTCACGTGCCCCTCTGGCGGAGTGACGTGATGGTTTTTTGTCTCCAATTGATGTGACTTGTCCTACTTCCAATCCATACGTATGTATGTTACAATTAAATTTTTTTATGTGGGATTTTTTTTTTTTAAGGGGGGTGTGTTAGGACTGCCCTGTTTTGGTTTAGGTGTTTTTGTTTCTTTTAGGATTGAGATTGGGGCGTGACTTCAGCGCACCTGATGGTCGTCATCGCTCCTATTTAAACACCTTGCCAGAGTTCGTCAGGGCCGCTGTTCCTCGGGCAGTTGGCCAGAGCTGCGCTCCAATTTGTAGCATTATGTTTTGTTTTGCATCCATTCACTATCACTGACAACACTTACTGCATCCATTCATTCGCTTTTCACACTGATTAGACCTACTGATGTTTTGATTATGTTTACTTTAATTTTGGGATAATAAATGTTACGTTTAACTTTATTTCGCCTGTGTCGTCTCCCTTTATGTTACATCATTGAGCCGGGTGTAACACCTCACAAATGTAATAATCAATTACAGGGGGCAAATTTTGCCCCTTAATGGGAAGTTAATTCCTAACCCTGAATTACACATCAGATCTCTCTAATAAACTGGCACTACAAAGCTGAAAAAACACTCATCTCCTTAAGCCAGCGTTACATCAATGTACCCGACAGAAGATCAATGCTTGGCGTCATTTCTCGGTTTGCTGTGTGGCAATCTGTACCATAAGGAATTAGGTTACCCATCACATCCCTCAATGGACTTCCTGTTGCCTGCCCGCTCATTTGCCTTCGTCCTCTCTCAAACACAGCTTAAATTACATCCATTCAGTTTCCTCCAAGTATTATTTTTCAATCCATTCATTCGGTCGTGAAGTTGCATATAATGCATGTGAAAACAGCAGGGTTTGAACAACAGTTCAAAGCTGAAATACCCCAAGTGCTTACGCAGAATTATGCAGAGTCCTTGAGCATTTCCGTGAAAGGGTAATTGATTGCTTTGATATGCTGCTGGAGCATACAGCTGTAGCACTGAAGCCTGAGACCGATTGCAATTTCTATGCTGGTGCTGTAAATGAGGCCAGTGTAATACAGTGCATCTGCATCAGCACACACGCCATGACGAGTTTAATGGTTGACGGCAGTGAACCGCTATTTGTTTAAGGCCACTGAAAGTGTGAATCTTAGAGTGTGATTCAGTTTGACCTCGTTTGAGTGAAGCAGTCCTCTAGAGAGGAATGCCACCTCAAAAACAGATTACAAAAGAATTTGCCACTGACACAACTCAATAGCAGACTCAAAAATGAACTTTCTCATGTTGCAAACCAAGGTTATTAGATAACTAAAACTAGAACTTTAGAAAAAGATTATTGTTACTTGAAATAAAATAAACATGAACCAAAATAAAATATTTTAAAAAGCCTTAAACTTATTTTATGTCAGCTAGTTGGCAGAAAACTTTGAGAACAGCTAGATAACTTTAAGATATGCAGACTAAACTTTACTAAAAATACTGATACAGTGCCTTGCAAAAGTATTCATACCCCTTCATTTTTTTTCACATTTTGTTTTGTTGCAGCATTATGTTAAACTGCTTTAAATTACTTTTTTTCCACATCAGTCTACATCTCATACACCATAATGACAAAGCACAAAACAGGGTTGTAACAACTTTGCAAATTTATTAGAAATAAAAAACTGAAAAGATCCCGTTGCATAAGTATTCATACCCTTTTCTGGGACACTCGAAATTTAGCTCAGGAGCATTCATATTGCTTCTAGATGTTACTACACTTCGAGTGGAGTTAAACTGTGGCAAATTCATTTGAATGAGTATAATTTAGAAAGGCACACACTCTCAGAAAAGGTCTAACAGTTGAAAATGCATATCAGAGCAAAAACCAAGTCCTGAGGTCAAGATAACTGCCTGTAGAGCTCAGTGACAGACTTGCGTTAAGGCAATGATCTAGGGAAGATTTCAGAAAAAAATATGCTGCATTGAAGGTTCACAGAAGCATTATCCATAATGGAAGACGATTGGAACAACTAGGACACCAGAAAATGTCTGCCAGCCCCCATCCAAGCTGACAGAGCTTGAGAGGTGAAAAGGTGAGGCAAAGAACGGCAGATAATTGCCAAATGCAGATGTGCAAAGCTTGTCACATCATACCCAAAAAGACTTGAGGCTGTAAAGGTGCTTCAACTATGCACTGAGTTAAGGATATGAATACTTATGCAATGTACTTATTTCAGTGTTTTATTTTTAATACATTTGTAAAATTTGCAAATCTGGTTTTTGCTTTGTCATTATTATGGTGTATGTATGGAGTGTAAATTGATGTGGGGAAAAACTAATTTAAAGCAGTTTAACATAATGCTGCAACAAAACAAAATGTGAAAAAATCAAGGGGTATGAATACTTTTGCAGGGCAGTGTATTTTCTGGTTAATGTTAATCACAGTCAGTGAGTTCAATTGGACAAATAAATCAGTCTGATTCATGAACAAATCCTTGGTTTTGTCAATTGAATCAAATTACTTATTGAACTGATCTGATTCACAAGACTGATTTGACTTTACTTGGACTAGCAGCAAATGCCAAGACCCAAAACCAAATCAAAAATCAGCTGTTGTATTTGCTTTGTCATTTTGGAGTTCGACATGCTCTTTCATTATTGAAAAGATTACCATATACTGAATTCACCTTTTGTGTCCCATTACAGAAAGAAAGTCATACCGGTTTGTAATGACATGAGAGCGAGCAAATGCTAACAGAATTTTCCTTTGTAGGTGAACTATCTCTTTAACATCAAATATGCATTGAGGACACAGTGTGATTGTTGCAGGTCCTTGCTGAATTCCTCTCCTCACTTGCTTCAGTGAGGAAACTGTGCTAAAATAACCCTCAAAACATCCAGCAGCAGGTGCAGAAATCAATCACTGGAATCAACGCGAAGCACCCACATCAGAGCAATTAGCATTGCTTCACAAGGAGAGGATTTGAGGAGAGGGAGAGGAGAGATGCGCGCATGGAAAATTCGAGAAGCAGAGAGAGCGAGAGCGAGAGCAAGAGAGTACATATAATTGCAGGGCTCGGACTATGACTGGCAGAGACTGTCTGATGCTCCTAAAGGAGCTCCATGAATATGCTGCAGCCCACACACAGATGGAGAGGGACAAACACACTCAGACAGTGCTGTGACACAGCACAATGATGTCATTTCATTGTAGACGTGCGCTCCATTCTTAATCGCATCAGACAAATGCACCCATTACGTAATACATGCATTCATCCTTGCATTCACCTACAGTCAATGTACGAGTAATTGTTTAGTAAGTGCTTGTTATGGACTGATTATAGAGCCATCTGCAAAGTCTACAAGATAAACATACTTGGAAATAAACCTCTTGCCTTAGCCCTAGAGTGTATACCATTTTGTCAATTTTAAATAGACAACAAAATCAGTGTACATAACAGAACGAGAGGGCAAGCAGATATATAAGTACAAATGCTTGCATAAGGTTTCAAAATGTAAGGGTTGATGTTGATGATACATACAGCCTTTTAGCAGCTTAGATCACTTATGAGTGCAAATCCAATCTGTAAGGATTTCCACAGGCAACAATCCAGCTCTAAGTACATTTTCATGTACTTTCAAACTGTAAAAACATGTTACCTTACTGACAGGCCACTTCAGTCCAAAAACAGGAGTGGAAATATAGTGTAAGAAGCTATTTGTTTTTCTTCAGAACGAGTGTTGAAAACTTTTTTTTAAATATTCAGACAAAAGTATTTGCATTATGTTTTTTTTTTTTCTGGTTTGTGCTTTATATGGACTTGATCAGAACGCTGGGCTGGGTAAAAAAATTGATTTCTTGACTTTAGTCAATTCTCATTTTTACAAAAAGATGATTCTTAAATCCCAAGAATCGATTGATCAAGCCTGCTTTTATTTAATGTAGGGAACGGGAGTGCTATTTCGGCTGTGCGTCTTGCGTCATCAGCCCGGCCGGAACTAATGTTTGATTCAATTTTGTAAACCGACTCGACTGGTTACTTCCTGAGAACTGGCTTTAAAGAATCAAACATCACTAGTTCGTTCAAGAATCGAACATCACTAATAAGCTTGCCTCTTCTGCTCTAACTATAGCACGAAGTACTAGTAGGCTAAACATTAATGCATGAACATGAACGCCCAAAGGTATGTTAAAGGGGTAATCGGATGCAAAACTAACTTTTCCATGTTGTTTGAACATTAATGTGTGTTGGCAGTTTGTGTACATAACCACCCTACAATGATAAAAAATTAAGTATTTTTTTGTATCTTTAAAAGTAATATCCCCTTTTTAAAATCAGGTCATTCTCAGCTTCTTGTCGTTGTGCCAAAACACATTTGATTGACATGAGCGCCTTACCTTAGACCCGCCCTCACCGAGCTGAAACAGTCCAAATATGATCGCCATTGTGTCGACTCAGGTGCAGAGGAAGACTCTAATTGAGCGATTGAGGTGTTCTGTTGTTGGATGTATGAACATAGCAGTAAGTTAGTAATTTACTCCCGACATCTGAGCCGCTTAAGAGGGATTTCCACTCTGCCTCTCAACTTTCGTTTTTAAAAGGAAAGCGCCGATCCCAATCTACATATGCATCTATGTTTGTGTAAATCATGGTGATGCAGCTTCACCCACACCAGAAGTGAGTGTAAGGAGTTTTTATGCATCTTTTCAAATGGCCTTTCTTAATAATGTGCTTGTTGGCAAGTTTCACCGATAAACGCGGCTAAATGCAGCTAAACGCGGCTAAAGTAAACATTACAGCTCATAATCCCTCAGCAGAGAGGGGCGGGGCGAGCAGAGCTCATTTGCATTTAAAGGGCCCATGCATAAAATGAGCTGATATTTTGCAGAGCTGATTTTGACAAGGTAAAAGGGTGTTTTTTTCTTACACTACTATTGAGAATTTTTAACCAAAGTATATTAGAGACTTTTCATTAAGACCCTAGATTCATATGAACTTGTGGAAAATGGGCATCCAATGACCCCTTTAAAAGAAAGTGTACAACTTACCGAAATCTGTATCCTGTCTCATTTAATTGCTCAATCTGTGTTTCAACCGCGGAAATATGTCAGTATAACAGCTTGTAAACAATATGTCACACAACGTCGAATTTACTTCAGAAAAAAAAAACATATTCGGTGACCATATGCTAGTTAGTCAGCTAGACAAAAATTAAATCTAGAGAGGAGTTTGACGGATCCGTAAAGTTTTTATGCCAGCCACCATATAAATGTTTATATTACAAAAAAAGCATAGGAGTAGAAATATAATTATGTAATTGTAAAATTGTAAAAAACTTTATTATTATTAAAAAAAATCTGTAAAATAAGTGTAATTTAAGTGTTTGTATACAAATCAGTTAATTGTAACCCCAATATTAGCCTGTAATGTTGTACTAGCTGACTCTTATGTATATTTTAATTTCCTGCTCCTTCTCTATATGATTTGGCAGTTGACCAAACCCTGACATAAGTGCAAACCAAGAAATTATATTGTGTTGGTTATTCTTAAGGCTTGTGAAGATCAGTACTTAAATTATTGTAGCTTCTGGCTTGGTGTTCATACGACAATAATTAAAGATACACAATATGATTTTTATTATAAATACCACAATGTGGTATTTATATAAAAAAAAATGGCCATGAAATATGTTAATATGCCACATACCACATCTTTTGTTAATCGTTATTTATTTTGGGATTGAAATGATTCCAGCATTTCTGTTTTCCAAATATTTCTTCATTTAGGAAAGGATAAAAAGAGAACGAGAAGAATCAATGGCAGATGTGTGTTGTTAGTATTCATGTGAGCCTCTACAAGACCCGTTTTAAATATCAGTATGTTCCGTGTTTACACGCTTGGCGCTGCATGAAAAGCGGCTTTGGGTCCTGCAGTCTGCAGACTCATCTTGGGCTTTGTGACGTAGCGGTCTGGCTTTTGTGTGGTCTTGACAGGTGGGGTAGACACCCTCTGTCCGGAGGTTCGGAGCAGCGAGTGGGGTTCATCCCCCATCTGCTGCTGTGAAAGTGGGGCACGCGACCCTGATAGCAGCCCCCACAGCCACAGCCTCCGGCGATAGAGAGAAAGAGGCCCGACGGCATTGGTCACACAATAGGGGAGTCTGCACGTCTGTCACTCTGGGCGTATAACACAGACCGGAGGCCCCAAACAGCCCTTTTAGCTTTTCACTTAATGAAATGGAGTGTATGTGTGTGTGTGTGTGTGTGTGTCTGTACACCTGTCACAGCATTGCCTTGGTTACTCCTTAAAGGAATGCTATTTCATGGTGTCTTTCTGTTCTTATGTGTTTGTGCAAGCGTTTGTAATATAGCCAGAGGGCTCAGCACATTTCTAAAAGCACAACTGCAGTGAACACCTGATACAGGCCCGACTAGTAACAAATCCTTTGCCCTTTCATTAGAAGCTAAAGCTGGTTTTACACATTTAACAAGCTGGCAGAGCATTGAAGTCTGTTTCTGCTTTCCGGAGGGCTTTCTCTTAGTGTCATTTTGGGAGAGAACATGTAATATACACCTAAAACTTTTCTAATAAGTTTGTCAAACAATGACTAGAGTTTGCCAAGACACCACTTAAAAAAAGAAAAAAGTTACATAAGATAAGAAAGAATAACATTAAACACAATGGAAACTTAAGGAACAAATCAAAGAACATGCGGAGGTTATTTGAACTTAATATAAAATATATTGACAATTAAATGTTATGCATTTTTATTTAATGCTGTTTCATATACAGTTGAGGTCAAACGTTTACATACACCTTGTAGAATCTGCAAAATGTTATTTATTCGACCAAAATACAAGGTATCATACAAAATGCATGTTATTTTTTATTTAGTACTGACCTGAATAAGATATTTCACAAAAAATGCATCTACATATAGTCAACCAGAGAAAATAATAGTTGAATTTATAAAAATGACCCCATTCAAGTTTTCATACGCTTAAATCTTAAAACTGTGTTGTTACCTGAATGATCCACAGTTGTGCTTTTTTTGTTTAGTGATAGTTGTTCATAAGTTTGTCCTGAACAGTTAAACTGCCTGCTGTTCTTCAGAAAAATCCTTCAGGTCCCACAAATTCTTTGGGACAACTGAGGGACTCATATGCAACTATTACAGAAGGTTCAAACACTCACAGATGCTTTAGAACAAAACATGATGCATTTAAAGCTGGGGGTGAAAACTTTTTAAATTTGAAGATCAGGGAAATTTTAACTTATTTTGTCTTCTGGAAAACATGTAAGTATCTTCTGTAGCTTCTGAAGTACAGTACTAAATGAAAAAAAAAATATTATATTTAGGCAAAATAAGAAAAATGTACACATCTTCATTCTGTTCAAAAGTTTTCACCCCTGGCTCTTAATGCATCGTTTTTCCTTCTGGAGCATCAGTGAGTGCCAGTTGACCTCAGTGTGAAATTATGGATCTCAAATACAGTCATTGTTGAAAAGGGTTCAAATACACAAAAATGCTGAAAAACCACAGAATCTGTGGGGCCTGAAGGATTTTTCTGAAGAACAGCGGTCAGTTTATCTGTTCAGAACAAACACAGGACTCAAACACGCAAACTTTTGATCTCAACTGTGTATTCTTATTTTGTTTCTTTTAGAAAATCATTTAACATTAATAATCAAGGCACCTCATGTCAGAAAGGTTGCCAATCTGTGTAGTGCAATATTTTCCACTAAAGCACCTCAATATATCTTTTTCTCTTTCTCTGTCCTCCATCTTCCTCCCACACCTGTAAAATGATTGGCCACAACCTAGTTTAAAATGATTATGTCTGCAGACCGAAGAATTGAGTTTTAGCTTGGAGGAAGTTGTGGTTTGACCCTAATGATTTCAGTTGAGAACTTGGCATTATGATTTTTGTCCAGTCTTTTACACAGTGTTTGGCATGTGAAGCAGCAAAATGAACTGCTGTTCTGTGTCTTTAGTCATTGATTTATTGGAAATGCCACTGGGTGTTCCTTAGCACGTTTATGATACACTGTGAAGAAGGCGTCAAACTGATAAATCAAAAATACTGATAGGCCATGTCAGATTCTGTCACTGACATTATCAGTTTTAACTCATACTTAAAAATACTTTGTGTAGATGCATTCTGGAAACACCCCCTCACATCCACAGGAAGGATATCCTTTACTGGCAAAGCAACAGTGGCAGACAGTGCTCACATTGTGTACTTATGCTGGAGTAAAGAGGAAAAACTTTGAGTATCTCTTGGAAAAGGCTAGTCAGTTACCACAACATCTCCTTCACCCACCTCAAACAAACACTCTCATATGCGCCCCATTCATACTCATACCTGAATCCCACATGCAACATGATTTATGAGGACAGCAGCTGAAGCGACAGCCCCCACGTCAGATCAAAAGGAGAGTAAAACTCTCTTTGGGACAGTTTTAATCTACTTTGACAGTGGGTCTGCTGCAAGTCTGACTGTCAGGCCATCAGTGTGTTCAATGAAGGGATCTGCAGTCTAAAAGAGCTGACCTTTAACATTTCACCCCCATACCCTGGCAGCTGTCTGTGAAGCCAGTTCAGAGCTGCCCCCATCTGTCACTGACCTCCCGTAGGTGGAGGGGGGAGGGATGTCTCTTTATTTCATTAGGCTGAAAGAGAAGAATGCCATTCTCTTTGTTAGTGCATTTATTTGTTATATAGTGCCATATGATGTGTACTATATAGCAGTTTTATAATACTAGATAGATAGATAGATTGATGGCAGTTAGATATACGAATGGATGGATGGACGGATGGACAGACGGACTGATGGATGGACGGACGTACAGATACTGTAGATAGATAGATATTTTCCTTTATATACGATATTTATACAGTATATTAGATGGCAGTCAGACAAACAGATGGATGGAGGACAGATAGATATATAGATAGATGGATGAATGGATGGATGGATGGATAGATATTTTCCTTTATATACGATATTTATATATTAGATGGCAGTCAGACAAACAGATGGATGGAGGACGGATAGATATATAGATAGATGGATGGATGGATGGATAGAGAGATATTTTCCTTTATATACGATATTTATGTATTAGATGGCAGTCAGACAAACAGATGGATGGAGGACGGATAAATGGATGGATGGATAGATATTTTCCTTTATATATGATATTTATATATTAGATGGCAGTCAGACAAACGGATGGAGGACGGATGGATGGATGGATGGATGGATGGATATATATTCCTTTATATACAATATTTATATATTAGATAACAGTCAGACAAACAGATGGATGGAGGATGGATAGATAGATAGATAGATAGATAGATAGATAGATAGATAGATAGATAGATAGATAGATAGATAGATAGATAGATAGATAGATAGATAGATAGATAGATAGATAGATAGATAGATAGATAGTTAGTTTCCTTTATATACAATATTTATATATTAGATGGCAGTCAGACAAACAGATGGATGGATGGATGGATGGATGGACAGATAGACAAACAGATTTTCACAGCCATTACATATAACATGTAAATATAGCATGGCAGACAAACATATGGATAAATGGATCAATAGCTAGACAGACAGCTATTTACACACACAAAAGAATAAATTTCAGGCTAATTCTGAAGCAAAAAGTTAAACCTTTATATCCAGCCAAGGCATTATTCAAAGATCCAGGTCATGCCTTAGAAAATGATTCCAATTTCCTCAATCCAGACCTATTTCTACATCTCTGTTTCTTTGGTTGCATAAAAAGATTTGTGCACAAACCAAAGCTGAAAATAGAAGGGGGTTAAACTTGATTATTTAGAGGCGTACTACACAAAGACTCAATTGAGAAGAACCTCTCTAAGCTCCATAAATCCCTAATGCTAACTGTGGTCTAAGGAAGCTTAGAGTGAACTCTCACTGGAGGTAATAAAATACAGCCATTTTTCTCTGAGAGGCAGCACACGCAGTACAAGGATATGTCATTTCTACTTGATGCGTCAACAGAGGTCAATCCAGTAGATAAATGCATTCATTCACTTATCAGTAGACATTAATACGAAGAGAATTTGAGTGTCGACAGTCTCACAACTTTGTGAGCAATTAGTCATTTCTGTGATCACAGTATAAAGAGTAGATGTTAATCTGCCCAAGGCTGTTAGCGTTCTGTCTGACTGATAGCCGGAAGTGAGTCTTTAAGGTGTGGAGAAGTCTCTCGCTCATTGCCGTGAGACGAGAAGGGAAAGAGCTCAGGGAGCTGTGGGCGTTTGTGAAACGCCAGGAGAACACTTGCCGTGACGCACAAGCGGCTGCTGTCACAGGCAGGATCATACACAGGCTTTGCAAAGGCAAGGTGTGAGAGGAAACCCCGTTCTGGGATCGTTGTCTAGCTTGTGTGGGTGTTATGGTGCTTGCCGTTGCCTTGGAAACAAAGATGATCTGACTGCCATCGAGTTCCTGTCTTGTTCACACATGCAATGTGCACACAAGCGTAGTTACATACGTATGCATTATAAATAGCAGCGTTATCTTTACTGTACCTGAAAGGAGTGTCTGTTTGCTGTATCCAAGTGCACTGTACTACACTGTATTGTGTTAAGTAATAATCGTTTATGTCTGTGAGACGCAGACTTTGACAAGGTGTGGTGAAAGTCATTTGGCTTTGAGTGTTTATGAGGTTTTTGGGGCTCTGCTGACACTGATAAGACAACAAACAAATATGCCACCAGATAAAATGTGTATTTAAAAAGATACTGTACACATTTACTTTCATCATCGCTATCATTACAACCTTGATTCACCTTATGTAAATAGTGAAGGCATTGTTCAGTAAGTTTCGAATGAAACTGAAAATCATTAAAGTGTGAACGCATCATTAGCACATCAAATAAGCTGCAGTTAAAGAGATTTTACCCAAAAATGAATATTTAGTCATCATATACTCATCCTCATGTTGTTTCAAAACCTGTATGACTTTTTAAATTAAATTTCCTAAAACAATTTAAAGGGTTTCTTTTCACTTGCTCACCAGTGGATCCTATGCAGTGAATGGGTGCCGTCAGAATGAGAGTCCAAAAAGCTGTTTTTATTTTATTGTTTTAGTCATATTAACAGTGTACCTATACTAGGTAATGTACAGTTGAAGTCAAAAGTTTACACACACCTTGAAGAATCTGCAAAATGTTATTATTAAAATTATTTTACCCAAATAGAAGGGATCCTACAAAATGCATGTTATTTTTTATTAGTACTGAGCTAAATTAGATATTTCACATTAAAAACGTTTACATATAGTCCACGAGAGAAAATAATAGTTGAATTTATAAAAAAATGACCCTGTTCAAAAGTTTACATACCCTTGATTTAGCTGTTTTTATTTGTTTAGTGATAGTTGTTCATGAGTCCCTTGTTTGTCCTGAACAGTTAAACTGCTCGCTGTTCTTCAGAAAAATCCTTTAGGTCCAACAAATTTCTTGGTTTTTCAGCATTTTTGTGTATTTGAACCCTTTCCAACAATGACTGTATGCATTTGAGATCCATTTTTTCACACTGAGGACAACTGAGGGACTAATTTGCAACTTTTATAGAAGGTTCAAACACTCACTGATGCTTCAGAAGAAAACAATGCAAAATTTTGTTTAATTTGAAGATCAGGGTAAATTTAACTTATTTTGTCTTCTGAGAAACATGTAAGTATATTCTGAAGGGCAGTACTAAACGTAAAAAATATTATATTTTGGCAAAAAAGGAAAAATGTACATATCTTCATTCTGTTCGAAAGTTTCCACCCCCTGGCTTTTAATGCATTGTTTTTCCTTCTGAAGCATCAGTGAGTGTTTGAACCCTCTGTAATAGTTGCATATAAGTCCCTCAGTTGTCCTCAGTGTGAAAAGATGGATTTCAAAATCAAACAATCATTGTTGGAAAGGGTTCAAAAACACAAAAATGCTGAAAAAAAACAAAGAATTTGTGGGACCTGAAGGACCTGTGAAAAAGCTGTGGATCATTCAGGTAACAACACAATATTAAGAATCAAGTATATGTAAACTTTTGAACGGGGTCATTTTTATAAATTTACCTATTATTTTCTCTTGTGGACTGTATGTAAACATCTTTTATGTGAAATATCTTATTCAGGTCAGTGCTACATAAAAAATGAACATGCATTTTGTATGATCCGTCTTATTTTGGTAAAATAATTAATAATTGTGCAGATTCTGCAAGGTCTATGCCTACACGAACACAACCGACTGTTTTTGTAACTTATGTATGTTTTTAACATAACCTTGTGTGTATTTAACAGTTTAAGCGCAATAAGACATGAAAGAGAACTTTTAGTAGAGTTTAGTACTCACATGCTGTGTGACAGACGCGTTTTGAGTGTGTGTGTGCTTCGGATGTGTGCACTCAGAAAACCATATATCAGAAGTTTAAACTGATATGGCTTTAAAACATATGATTTTAGTGTGATAGACATGATAATCAACCAAACAGGTGTTTTAGCTGAGTATCTAAAGTACAAGCTGTAAAGGCACAGCCCTGTTCTGAAAAAGGTGGCGGGGAGCAGCAGCTCATTTGCATTTAAAGAGGTATGCACAAAAACAGTGCATGTGTTTCTGGTTCTACTCAAAATAGGTATTTTCAAAATAATCTGTGGGGTATTTTAAGCTGAAACTTCACTGACATATTCTGGGGACACCTGAGGCTTATATTACATCTTGTAAAAAGGGGCACAATAGGTTTTTTGGCATTTTCTTTTGAGTCAGATCTTTTCAATGATTCAGTTGATTCAGTTGGCAAAACTGACAGTGCTTCAATCCCCTTTTTATTGTAAATGTGAACTGTTTCTTTAAACTGTTTTGTGTCTTATCGTTCCATCTTGCTAAAAGTGTTCTGATATTACATAACACATCATTGCACAGGCAGCAGTGACAGTGATGATCTATCACACTGATTGTTCTGATTAGGACAATGTTCTCGCTCTGTGCTTTCGTCACTTTGTTATGGTTACAATGCAATGCTACCATCTGCTATTCTTTCAAACACTTATCTGGAGCTATACTCTGAATTATATTTACTTCTGGTTGCTGAGCCCAACTAAACCAAAGCAAAGTGTTGTTCAGGAAGTTACTTATAAGTTTGTTAGGTAATTCGTATGTTTGCTTATTTCAGTCTGCAGACCTTTTTTTGACTAATTCAGACTTGACAAAGAATAACAACTTATTGCAGCACTATGACGTACATCAAAATGTGTTGATTTCATTCTCTCGACCTTAAACGCCACATATGACACTCCTCTTGTGGTGTCTGAAATATCTTGTGGTTGCTACTGGCGTTGAAAACATGCACAAGAGAGGTGTGAGTCTAAGTATATATGTGTAAAAACTGAAAACAAGTCTGACCTAACTGCGTCAAGTAGCTGTTTTGTTTGTGCCAACATAACTGTGACATTTCTCAAGAGATTTATGCCGCATTTATGTAATCAACCAATTTTTTTCTGAGAACTGCAGCAGGTACCTCTTTGTAGAGCAAGTCAACCAATAACAAGCAGACCACAGCTGACATATTTTGAGGTTTTAGACTAGAACACTCAGTTTTGTTAGTACACATCTTATTGATTAAAAAGAATTTAGCATCTGCACACCAACATGATCATAAACTAAAGTGATTATGCAACTTTTGCACAAAAGAATGAATTTTAGTATAACTTTTAACCCTGTAACCACATTCTAACACTGAAATACTGAAGAAAAACTCCAAAAGAGAGAGAATATAGGACAGCCACAATCAGGACAAGCACAAGTTTAAATGGCTTGCTGCCTGCCACCCAGATAATCAGCCACCCAGGCAGCAGAGCTGCTACTGCCCATCAAGCTACAAAAAAATAAATAAATAAAAATAAAATAAATAAATAAACAGCTGTACGTCCTGAACTCAGCAGGACAAAAATATATTAGGAACCCTAACCTCAAAACTAGAACAACTCCCAAACTCCCAAATGGAGAGGGAGACTTTCTACAGTGTCTGAGTGAGAGTATACTGAGCTTGTTATCGTACCCTAGAGGCAAATGTTCACATAATATGTTCTGAGAGGGAAAGTCTTTGTGTCTTTAGAAAGTGCTGTGATACTAGGATAGTTGAGAGAGGTTCAAGAATTATAATTGGTCAATCATTCACATTGAATCCTTAGAATTTTTTCCACTCATTCTTCCAGATAATCAGTCCTCATGCCAAAATGCCAGGCACTAACTTGCTTCCCCTTGAACCAACATAAATCACACAGGAAATTTCCACTGCACTATGGCTCCAAAAGTACTACTTATTTGTAAATATATTGACTTATGTTCAGAACTGCAACTATATACTGTACAACTACACATTATTTCTAGATTTGTTAAATAAGCGACAGAGAATATGTATTTTTTATTTATTTTAAAGTAAAAAATAAAAAAAAAGTTATTGAAAGACTTTTTTCTCAGAATTGCAATTGCAAAGTTACAATTGCGAGATGTAAACCCACAATTCTGCCTTTTTCCTCAGAATTGCGTGACATATACTCAGAATTGTGCGAAATAGACTCAGAATTGCCATAAAAACTCACAATTCTGACTTGTTTCTTTTGAATGCAAGTTTATACCTCGCAACTATTTCTCAGAATTGTGATATAAACTCGCAACTGCAAATTATTAAGTCATACTTGATATAAACTCACAATTAAGTTTTTTTACTCAGAATTGCGTGACAAACTCAGAATTGCGAGAAATAAAATTAGAATAGAACTCACAATTCTGACTTGGGAAAAAAACTAAAACTTGCTTTTTTCCAGCAAATTTGACTTTTTCTCAGAATTGTGATATAAACTCGCAATTGCGAATTATAAAGTCAGAACTGCAAGGTATAAACTCACAATTCTGACTAAGAATTGTGAGAAATAAACTCAGTTGCCATAAAAACTCACAATTCTGACTTTTTTCACACAAATGCGAGTTTATATCTCGCAATTATGAGGGAAAAAGTCAGAATTGTGAGTTTATATCTCGCAGTTCTGACTTTATAACTTTAGAATTTTTTTCCCTCAGAATTGCATGACATAAACTTAGAATTGCGAGATATAAACTTAGAATTGTCATAAAAATTCACAATTCTGACTTTTTTCAATTTCAGTTTTCAAAAACTAAAATGACATTTGATTTTTTTCAATGATTTTTTTTCTTGCAAAAGAGTTTATATCTTGCAATTGACTTTTTCTCAGAATTGTGATATAAACTCGCAATTCTGACTTTTTTCCTCAGAATTGCAAGAAATAAACTCAGAATTGCGGGATAAAAACTCGCAATTCAGATTTTTTCTCAGAATTGTGTAATATAAACTCGCAATTCTGACTTTTTTTTTCTCAAAATTGCATGCCAAACCCGAAATTGCAAGAAATAAGCTTAGAATTGCGAGATATAAACTCGCAACTGCAAATTATAAATTCAGAATTGCGAGAAATAAACTCATAATTCTGACTTTTTTTCTCCGATTTTCGTGACAAGCTTGCACGCAATTCAGATATAAGGTTGTCATAAAGTGATATAAAGTAACTTGCAATTGCGAGTTGTAAATTATAAAGTCAGAATTCTGAAATATCACAACTCACAATTCTGTCTTTTTCTCTCAGAATTGTGTGATGTAAACTCGCAATTATGAATTATAAAGTCAGAATTGTAATAAAAACTCACAATTCAGATTTTTTTTTCTTAAAAATGCGAGATTATGTCTCACAATTCCGACTTAATTGCTGCAAAATGCAAAATCCTCCACAATGGATGAAATACACATGAAAAATGTTTTATTTGAAAATGACAGCACTACACTTGTATTAGTTTCTAAAAAGGATAGTCAAATTAAAGAAAAAAAAAACAGACAGAAAGGAAGGGGAGTTGAACTCACAGAAGGCCCAGTTTAACAGTAACCTGTGGTGTTTTGCAGATGTAGATTCTGTGTGGGCCTAGCTGTCAGCACAAACATACACAAACAGGAAGTGCTAGCTGTTATGTTCAAAGGAAGTCCACCCTAGACAGTTACAGACTGCTGATAAACACCCATATCTATTTATATCTAGTAAAGTTTGATTGGTTTCTGAATTGACCACATTATGTCAAGTATATTTAGATAAAGTCAAAACCTACTTTATGGTTTCATTTCTCTAGTTATGTTTATTAGAAATTACATTATCCCTGACAGAAATGTTCTCTGAATCTTCTCTTAGCCAAACAGTGTTTTCCACCTGACACAGGATAACTTTCACTCTAAAGTGAAAGAGAGATGCAGATGCATAGAGCGAAAATAAAACAGAACAAAAGGAAACAGATTAGCATAACCGCAAAAACCCTCTTGCACAGGCACCAGCTCACACATAACAAGCTGTTCAGTAAACAACATTCTCCAGTTCTAATAAATACTCATCATTCACCACAATGTGTGCCGACCTCACGGTTTCATAATCATCATGCACTATAGGGCAAGAAGAGCCAGAGGTGCAAGTGTGCAAACTGCATCAGAAATCACCGGGATAACCTTTTGATTCTATATGCTTCATTCTGTAGAACTGTAAAAGTTCTGTGGAAATTTTAAAACTTGTTGACAAAGGCAAGTGTGTTTGGTACTTTCCTTTGCAGGGTATTATTACTGTGCAGCGGAACTTAGCAACCGTACACAATAGAACAGAGCGTCTTGCAGAACTAACGTTGATTGCTGACGGCAATCAATGCCACTCAATTGTCCTAAGTTCTGCTTTTTTGTAAATACTTAAAACTGTTCCTACATTCACTTGTTTGATCGTCATCGAAAGCTGTCAGGGTGATGTAAAAGAGGTTATGCATGACCTTAAAGGCCTAAAAGGAGAAAACATTGATCAAGGTCAATGCTACCATTCAATTTTTGACATGTTTTCTAATTCAAATGTTGATGCATTCTGATAAGCCAGACAGACAGTCTCATTATACTGTCAAAGTAAAGGTTACAGATTTGCATCCAGATAAGAATTCACCCTGTAAGAACTGTAAAGTTGCTGAGATCCCCTCCTCCCATCACTGTTCCTGTTAAAGAAAGTGTGCTGCTCCAGAGGGACCGTCCCTGCAATCAGCATATGCGTCACTTTGGTTAAAAAGCATCTGCTATACAAGAAACAAGTTGCACAGATCAGAACTCAAGCATTTGGTTAAAATTCGGTTGAAGCATTGGTCCTTCACTTGGTTAGAAAATGTTTAGAAAGAAAGTTTATTGTACCTTACCTTTCATACTTTTTAAGGGTTTATTGGTTGGTTATGCATGTGGAGCCGAAGAATGAGGGAGATTTTTTTTTTTTATTGATTTTTTCCCTCCAAAAAACAAAAACACCAACAACATCAGGCCATTTGCATTTTCCATGTGTCTTGTATATGGTGCAAAATAAAACAAAACAAAACATGAGCAAATAAAAAAACGTAGCAATAAAAATAAAATAAATTAAATTAAATTAAATTAAATTAAATTAAATTAAATTAAATTAAATTAAATTAAATTCAATTCAATTCAATTCAATTCAATTCAATTCAATTAGGCCAGAACAAAAGCAAAACAAAACATGAGCAAATAAACAACTGAGCAATAAAAACAATGAAATTAAATTAATAATAAAATTAAATAAAATTAGATAAAATTAATTAATTAGTTAAATAAAAATAAATGAGCGACAAAAGGCATTTGAAAAGAAGGAAAAAGTAAAATAAAATAAAACAAGGCCAAATAAAATAATTAAATAAATAAAATAAATAAAGCAAAATAAAATAAAATAAAATAAAGCAAAATTAAATTAAATTAAATTAAATTAAATTAATTAAAATAAATGAGTAACAAAAGGCATTTGACCAGAAGCAAAAACTAAACTAAAATAAAGCAAGGCAAAATAAAATAAAATAAAATACATTTAGCCAGAAATTAAATTAAATTAATAATAAAAAAATATAATTAATTAATTAATTAAAATAAAATAAAATAAATGAGCAACAAAAGGCATTTGACCAGAAGCAAAAACTAAAATAAAATAAAGCAAGGCAAAATAAATAAATAAATAATAAATAAATAAATAAATAAATAAAATTAAATAAAATTAAATTAAATACATTTGGCCAGAACAAAAGCAAAACAAAACATAAACAAATAAACAAAACAACTGAGCAATAAAAACAATGAAATGAAATTACTAATAAAATTAAATAAAATTAATAAATTAGTTAAATTAAATAAATGAGCGACAAAAGGCATTTGAAAAGAAGGAAAAAGTAAAATAAAATAAAACAAGGCCAAATAAAATAAATAAATAAATAAAATAAAGCAAAATTAAATAAAATAAAGCAAAATTAAATTAAATTAAATTAAATTAATTAAAATAAATCAGTAGCAAAAGGCATTTGACCAGAAGCAAAAACTAAAATAAAATAAAGCAAGGCAAAATAAAATAAAATAAAATACATTTAGCCAGAAATTAAATTAAATTAATAAAAAATAAAATATAATTAATTAATTAATTAAAATAAAATAAAATAAATGAGCAACAAAAGGCATTTGACCAGAAGCAAAAACTAAACTAAAATAAAATAAAGCAAGGCAAAATAAACAAATAAATAAATAAACAAATAAATAAATAAAATAAAATAAAATAAAATTAAATTAAATTAAATAAAATTAAATTAAATTAAATTAAATTAAATTAAATTTGGCCAGAACAAAAAAAGTCAAAATAAAATAAAATACATTTGGGTAAAATAAAAATTAAAAATAAAATAATAAAATAAATGAGCAACAAAAGCAAAAGACAAAACAAAACATGACAAACAAATAAAAAAGACAGCAACAAATGAGATGTGCCAGAAGGCATAAACATACAATTAAAAATAACATGATTAAAAATAAAATAATTAAATAAAATAAATGAGCCAAAAAAAAAAGAGAAGACTTTTGGCACAGAATGTACCAGAACAAAAAGCATGGCAGAATGCAGAACTCTCTAGACTCCATAATGTTCTCTCTCTCCTTCTGGCAAAGCTCATTGAAGCAATATGTTTGAGATGTGGGGCACTGGACCTCACCCAAACAGACATCAAGGTGATGAATCTGCGCCCACTGCAGCTATTTTGCAGCACTGCCTCATGACAGAGAATGGGAACAGGGAGCTTTTTCTACATTATCAAAATGGTAGTTATGTGTGTTTGTGCAATAAACACCACCTAGAACATGTGTAAAAAAATAAATGTACATCATCACTTGCTACAATATTTGGTCAAAAAACATTTATGCTGCTTAAATATCAATTCTAGCAATTGAATCTTTTTGAATAAGATACTCAGATCACCTGCAAAAGCATAATATGCAAAATGAGACCACAGGTGTACCAGAGTAGGCCTCAGATTTCACTAGAAGAAAGTGTTAATGTATGTCAACAATGATAGTTGTACGCACAAGCCATTTATAGATGCATCCTGTGGAAACATATCTCAACATAGACACCTGTGTTTGTGACACACAATGTTTGTTTACAGCCTTTCTTTGTATACTGTTGTTTCCTTGCGTTGGATTGTTTCTATGCAGCATGGCCTTTTTCTGATATGTCAGCTTCCTGTTGACTTTTGTGGTTAACATACACACTGCAAAGTGAGATCATCATCATTCAAGACTAAAATAGCTGAACTGTTTTTCCAACCACTTTCTTTTCCATCGAGCAGGTCACATGGTGTGAACTTGTGAGACAGAAGCAGACAGAAGTCACAACTGATGACAATGACTACTTGCACAACTACTAGGTCAAACTTATTCCAGATTGATTTTATGTGATGTTTTACTTTGTGTAATGCTCATAGACCTTAAATATTAAATATTTGCTGTGTATCTTAAATGAGTCTCAAGAAAATCTGAACTTTTGTACAAAAAACAAATGAAAAGTAGTACAAAATGTATATGTCATAACTGTTCTTGTTCAAAAAACGTTCAAAATTCAGAAATCTTCTGTTTATCGCCAATCTAAATAAAAGCTATTTAAATAGAGCTCCTGGTGTTTGGTTACAGGAATACACGTCATGGTCATTACAACAATGCAAATCATTTAGTAAAACATCAACAAAGAAAGACTGTGAACAACTGTAACTAAAGTCACCGCCTCACCAAAACCAGACTGATGTTCTAAAGATACCGAGGTACATACCCAGAGAATTTCCTACCCTCTTGAAAGGCATCACACGGATGACTCTGAGTTATGAATATGACAAATCAAAATCTCATGTAATACACATAAAAAACCTAGAAGACTTTGTTGCTTAGAAATGGTTTCTACAATGTAAATAAAGTGATTGAAAATGATCATAAATAAATTCAACATAATAAGAAATGTTTCTTGAGCACTAAATTAGCATACTAGAATGATTTTTAAAGGATCATGTGACACTGAAAACTGGAATAATGATGCTAAAAAATCATTACAGATGCTAAAAATTTTACAGGAATAAATTTTAAGTGCATTTTATATATTAAAGGCAGGGTAATTGATTTGGTTCAAACATTGTTTCGTTATGATGGTTGAAAGACTCTTCACACCCTGATAGCAATCAATTTAGCAATCAACCTAAAAAAAATTAAATGGTTAGTTCAGCCAAAAAATTTAAATTCTGTCATTAATTACTCACCCTCATGTCGTTCCAAACCCGTAAGATCTTCTTCTTCAGAACACAAATTAAGATATTATTGATGAAATCCGAGAGCTTTCTGACCCTCCATAGAAAGTAACACACCTAACATGTTCAAGGCCCAGAAAGATAGTAGCTAAGGACACTGATAAAATAGTCCATGTGACATCAGTGGTTCAATCATAATTTTATAAAGCTACGAGAATACTTTTTGTCGTGATACTCGCTTTTCACTACAAAACCCGCCCAACTGACCCTTCGCAAACAGCTTGATTGACAGGAGATCTGACCAATCGTAACGTTGAATCCGCCATTTTGTCCGACAAACAGAGAGATTAAGGAGAGTAGCTTATCTTCGGTGGACTTAAACATGAAAAATTTTACGTATTGGCATCTTTCCTGGTTGAAATAAAATACCTTCTGAAGTTCATTCACGTTTATTTTGTGCTTTAAGGAAATTTACTCTATTAATCTAAGGCAATACAGCGATCTGTCATGACACATTAAAGAGCCAAAAAGTAGTATTTATTGTTTGAATTTCTTAAAAAAATGACAACAGTTTAAAGCTGAGATCATTTTATGCCAGATGTAACCTGCTCTGTCTTGACTGTTGGCATGTTGTCAGGTTCCTCTTTGTTGCGCGATGTATTTTCATGTTACAAAATTTAGACTTTTTTTCTCGCAATTGCAACTTTATTTTTCAGAACTGTGAGTTTAAGGAGTGCAGGTTTTGCAAAGGGTCAACTACTACTTAAAACTAGCCCGAAATTAGCCCAGTCACGTTTCGGGGGGGTTCCACTGGTAAAAATACACATTTTACGGGTGGTAAAGTACACATTTTTGGTGGGATTCCCCTAGTAAAATTTGCATTCATGGGGCTAAATTTGATGTTATTGGGGTCGCTTCAACTTGCAGACATGAAAAACAACCCACGGCAATAGTGTTAAAGTAGCTTGCGGGAAAACCGTGGACCTGGCAACAATGTATTTATGAGTATTTACATCGTCTGTGGAAGGCCTGTTCGACCACTCAGATTATTCGATAGGCTTTGTACTGTAATGGTTTTTTCACCGATGAATGAGACACGAGGTAATCTGGCGGCCATTGTGTCACTGCTTAGCCTCTTTTCTGGCTCTGTGTTCATTTGTTTTGGAGGAGACATGGCTTAGCAGAGTTATTATGCAGGGAAGGTGGGATCTTGCTTATTTTAAAGTCCCCATAAAATCAAAATGGAAGTTTTTTTTACGTTTAGTAAGAATATGTTAGCCTTAAGGTTATCTGTAAGCTAGTGTGTTTCAAAACAATTACAAAGTTACAAAAAAGGGGTTCACACTTGTCATGTTTGGTTTGATTAAAACAAACTCTGGTGCGACTGCACTGTTAGTGCGGTTCATTTGAGTAAGTGTGAATGCTACCATCCAAACCCTGGTGTGCACCAAACAAGCGGACAGAGACCGCTAAAAAGATGGGTATTTGTGTGCTTGCAAACAAACTCTGTGTGGTTCGAATGAAGTATGAATGCAACAAGGACCAAATACTTCTCAACGAACCAAAAATTGGGACATGATTTCAGGAAGCGAACAAGCAACGTCTCCAAAACAAAATGATCAGAGGACAAACATGGGGCAACGAGGAGGTAAAGTGCCTTTTGCTCTTTGTGAGTATGCAGGTGGTAAAACTAAATTCAAATAAATGCAAAAATGAGCGTGCTTAGTCCAGCAGGTGTCATTAGGTGTATTCGACTTAATTTGCCCCTTCAAGTCGAATGCACCTTTTCCTTTTGTTTGGGGTGTTCAGTGAGTTCCATAACTAGATATACGTCATACAACCCAACCAATCAGTTTGTGAACATAGCACTATGTCTTTAGGTTTGCTGTCACAAATGCCAGTGTGAACGCTAAGTGGACCAGGGCCAAATGTATCATTTTCCTTCTTGGTCAGGACCTAATGAACCAAACAAACTGAACTACAAGTGTGAACACACCCTTAGACTCTAATTTCCACCTGTATGGATCAATGATTTTTATAACATCACCCTGCACTTCAGTCCCACCCCCAAAACTATAAATAGACGCTGAAACTGTGGCTGAAATCAGTCACTTGTTAGTATTTTCTGTACAGGGAATGGCATGTAGTGCACTATGTAGGGGATAGGGAGTGATTCAGACAGTGTATATATGCTTTCCATCGTTGCGAAGGAAGTCTGGTTTTGCAGTCATGTGAACGTCCAGTGCGCGCACAGTCTGTTCCGGTCTGGAGACAGAGAGCACATAACGGATCATATGCGTGAATCAGCGCAATTGACAAAATGTATCAGACCTATTTGAATTCTACACATGCTATTTATGGCAATATGGATGAGATTGTGGCTGTCAGACACTGTCAAATACCGAGCTCAACAGCTCAAGCTGTGATATAAACAAAAACCTACTGGCTGTTTAAAAAAGGGTCTTCCTGTTTCAGTTGAAATTACGTCAACACCTAGAATAACACCTACACTCTTAAAAATATAGGTCCTTCACGATGCCATAGAAGAACCCTTTTTGTCTAAATGGTTCCATAAAGAACCTTTAACATCTGAGGAACCTTTTTGTTTCACAAAAGGTTCTTTGTGGTCAAAGAAGGTTCTTCAGATTATAAAAAGGTAAGAAAGAGATGTTTTTTTAAAGAATCTTTGACTGAATGGTTCTTCTATGGCATCGCCGTGAAGAACCTTTTAAAGCACCTTTATTTTTAAGAGTGTAGTGTGTTTCAAAGCACTTCAGTGGACCTTTAAACTGTACTAATCTTTCAAAATATTACCGTTTTAACTGTATGATTTTGATCTAATAAATCTTGCCATGCAACCACAACAGTTTGAACTATATTGTATATTCACCTGTCCTTCTCTCCTAGCATCTACTAGCATCCATCCATCCAACACTCACTATTCAGACCAACAGCCAACAAAATGCTTTTGTTAGACTTGGTATGTTGTTTGAACTTTAAAACACACCTAATACTCACTCCTAAACCACACATAGTACTACAATGCATTCAGTCATGTTAATGTCATTCCAAACATCACAGTAATACATAAAGCAAGTTATATGGGCGAGTGTAACTGTCAAACTGGTTGCATCGTGGCCTAAAAATGATAAAATGCTTTAAAGTATGTGAAAACTCAACAAAGTGGTTAAACCTGTCAAACCTTTAACAGGTGTGGCTGAGGTTTCAAGATGAGAGGAAATCCAATATCATGAGTAAGCAGAAACAAACTTAAAGACTGAAACTACCACATTATCGGCCTTACAGCTTAAGGAAACATCTGTTTCTCTTTGGATCTCTTGCAGTGAAAGACGTCACCTAGACGTCAAGCTGTAATCCAGTGCAGATGGGTCAGCGAAAAGCGGTGGACATCACTGGATTCTCAGGACCCGAAAGCCTTTTACTCATTTCCTGAGTCCAGTCTTCTAACAGGGTTATTTTTAGTGCGCAGCGATTCACTTGTAAGTGCAGTTTGGAGAATTCAGGGCAAGCCGAGACCGATTACAAATTTCAAGGCAGAAATGGAAAACGGACACGGATGTACGAGGAATGTGGCATCAGAAAGAGATTATTATAGATTAACAGGGCGGAAGGTCAGCTCTTCATTTAGGATCAAGCAAAATGAAAGTTTTCAGCCCTGATTAAAGGGTTCAGTCGCTGTTAACAACTTTAGCCTAAATGACATTCTAGGACAGATTGGCAGAAATGGAGCTCAGCGACTCTAATAAGATGATGTAATGGACTTACACAGCAATACAAGACCATGTTGATTCTCAATCCACCGTGATTAGCCTTAGGACCAGGCTGGTCAATGTAAACTCATAATTAAAACATTCATCACTTACAAAAGCAGTCCTGGATAAAGGACGGCTGATGTAAGCAGCCTCGGCCTACAGAAATGCAAAGAACTAGTGGATTGTTTGCTATATTATGGCACCTATCCATGAAATCTCTGAGGCTTCTGACAGCCTGAGGCACGTTAGCACTCCTTGGACAAGCACAGATGTTGTTTTGGTGTTTGAGAGAACTGAAGCATGACTGCATGGGCTTTAACGGCTCTTAGGACAGATGCTGACAGCCCGCACTTTAAATGGTGAAAACAGCCAGATGCATGTTCGTCTCACCACAACGCAGGACTGTGAGTGTGAAATGGTGGTGAAAGTGGTCTACTGAACTAGTATTTGATGGTTCTAATAACTATTAAAAACTAAAATCAGTCATAAACAAACAAGGGAGCACCTATGATAGCATATATTGTAACTTTGTGGGTTCTTACATTGTGAGTACATATAAGAACCCAAAATGTTACAATATACAATCTTGTAAAAACAAATAAATAAAAATGAAAGAGTTTTAAGATTTTGTTTTTAATTTAATGTTAATAAAATATGTCCTACCTAGGACATATGGTTTGTTATGGAAGCCCTTTTCCACCACTGAATAAAAAATATAAAAAGGGAGACTTCCGGTATGCCTCGTGCGGAGTAGACGTGGTTGGAGGTCGCTCCGTGAACATTTATTTGTTTCTTTCTCAGTAGCTTTATTTTTGTTATAATCATTCATCTAACGGTCAATCTGAGTGTATGACTTCAAAGAAAAATGCCAAAACCAGCGAAGTCAGGGCGAAATATAGTAGATATGCTGACTGATAAGGGGAGCGAACAGGCAGCTAGTGCTAAAGCTAACGCTCCTGCTCAAACAGAAGATGCGTTAACGCCAGCTTCCTTAAAGGAATTAATTGCATCTACTATACGCACTGAAATCTCCTCACTGCGGTCTGAGCTCTTGTCTGAACTTCGATCTGCAGTCTCCACGCTACAGACGACCCTGTCTGTACAGGCCCAAAAAATCGGTGATGTTGAAACTGCACTCACCGACTGTGATACCCGCCTGATTACAGTGGAAAAACTGTGCAATGCATTACAAACAGAAAACAAGGATCTCAAACTTAAACTGGATGACTTGGAAAACAGATCGCGAAGGCAAAATGTTCGGATCATTGGGATACCAGAGGGCTCGGAGGGCCATAATCCGGTGACTTTCGTATCCTCTATGCTCACCGAACTCTTTGGGGAAGACGCCTTTGAGAGACCTCCTGAGATCGATCGTGCTCATCGTGTCGGGCAAAAACCTCAGCGCAATTCATTTCCTAGGCATATGGTGGTTCGGTTACATAAGTATCAGACAAAGGAACTTATTTTGAAAATGAGCCGTGAGCGGGGACAGTTGGAGTTTAATGGCACCGTTGTTCGTATTTTCCCGGACATGTCTGCTGAGGTAATGAGTCGTCGAGCCGAATACAAGGACGTAAAGACTTCTCTCCGCAACGCCGGTATCACCTACGGAATGCTGTATCCGGCCAGACTCCGCATTGATTTCCAGGGACAGCGACATATGTTCCTGACTCCGCAGACCGCGGCGGATTTCATCAGGTCTGTTGTAAAGCCTGCAACAAGCCAGGCTTGAAAGATATGCTCCCATCATGGAAAGGGGTTGTAATTCTCATTTTTTCTGGTTTGGTTTTGTAAACCTGAATTATTTAGACAACCCGTGCTTGGAGTTGAAAGTTTCTTGAACTACTATATGCTTTATAACAACTGAGATTTAAAATTTGATATCATATATCATAAACTACTGAGAATATTCCATACTATATTTCTTTTTGTTTGTTCACGGAGTACTGCCGAAAAGGCAGCCAAAGTTGCTAAGACTAGCCAACTTGTTTTTGTTTTTTCTTTACCTGACTGTGCTGTTCTTGTTGGTCAGACTTGTTAGTGTTATTTATGTTAAGTTCTGTGCCAGTTCTGAATGTACATGGAGAATAGATGTCCATTTTCTAACGACATTTCATGCATCATTTGATATTTTTCACTTTCTTTTTTGTCTTTTCCTCTACCTGAATCCAGTTTTTCAGATCTTTAATATTGATATGCTAATTTCCCGTATTAATGCATAGCAATTTTCCTCAAAGACAGGGCAGGGTTAATTTAGTTAGCTGGAATGTAAAAGGGATGAACAATAAGGTAAAAAGTGTAAAGGTTTTCTCTAAATTGACGACACTAAATGCCAATATATGCTTTTTGCAGGAAACTCATCTTAAGAATTCGTGCCATAAGAGCTTGATGAGATCCTGGGTGGGTCAGGTGTTTCACTCAGGATTTAACTGTAAAGCAAGAGGCACAGCGATTTTAATTAACAAGAATACTCAGTTCACCCCCTCTGAAGTTGTCCCCGATCCTAACGGTAGATATGTGATTGTGACGGGTGCTCTTTATGATAGTCAAGTGGTCTTAGTTAGTGTTTATGCACCCAACTGGGATAACCCAGATTTCTTTACAAAACTTTTTTCCAAACTTCCAGATTTAAATTCTTACCAATTGATTTTAGGAGGAGATTTGAATTGTGTCTTAAATACTAATTTAGACAGATCATCTCCTAGATCAGCTACGCTATCTCATTCCGCTAAAATTATTAATTCCTTTATGGAAGGATACGGAATGATTGATGTGTGGCGGTTTTTAAATGCCTCCTCTAAAGCCTTCTCTTTTTTTTCCCCTGTTCACCATACCTACTCGCGTATTGATTATTTTATTATTGATAGCAAATTTACCACCCAAATACAATCCGCTCTTTATGACAGTATTACCGTTTCGGATCATGCACCAGTAATGCTAGGATTGACTCCCTATGGGTGTGGAAGGGTTTCTTACATCTGGAGGATGAATGCTTTGCTGTTATCAGATAATTGCTTTGTTGATTTCATAAAAAAAAAAATTACCTCCTTTTTTGAGACAAACGCAACAGAGGGGATGTCTGCTTCTATTCTTTGGGAAACTCTTAAGGCTTATTTGCGTGGAGAGATAATTTCTCGTTCCGCCTTTATAAAGAAAGTCCGCAACAAGAAGCTTAATGATCTTTCTAGCCAAATTGGTAAAATAGATCGGATATATGCGCAGCGCCCAACTCCATCGCTGTATAATGAAAGGGCTCTCTTACAATCTGAATATAACCTTCTCTCCACCAGTCAAGCGGAACAGCTTTTATTTAAATCAAGACACCGTTTCTATGAATTTGGAGATAAACCAGGCAAAGCACTTGCACTACAACTTAGGCTTCAAGCAGTAAAGAGTTTTATTGCTCAAATCCAAGACCCAGCTGGAAATGTTATATCAGACCCTCAAGAAATTAATAACCAGTTCAAATTATTTTATTATTCTTTATATCAGTCCGACTCTCTTAAAGATCTAAATCTTATAAACGATTTTTTCGAAAATCTTGAGATCCCCCAAATTTGCGACGATTCAAAAGCTAAATTAGACAACCCTATTAGTTTATCTGAAATTTTGCAGGCGATTTCACAGATGCAGAGTGGAAAATCTCCAGGTCCAGATGGATTCCCGGTTGAGTTTTTTAAAAGGTTTTCCTCTGAGTTATCGCCATGGCTTCTTTCAGTGTTTGAGGAATCTTTTAATAATGGTAGTTTACCCTTCTCCATGCGACAGGCATTAATTTCATTAATTTTGAAGCCCAATAAAGATCCGCTTGACTGTGGATCTTATCGTCCGATATCTCTCCTCAATGTTGATGTTAAAATTCTGGCCAAGATCCTGGCAATAAGATTGGAATCCATTGTACAAAGTGTCATACATATTGATCAAACAGGTTTTATAAAAAACAGACAGGGTTTCTTTAATCTTAGACGACTGATGAACATAATTTATACCTCCTCGGACTCATCAATACCTGAGGTTTTAGTCTCTCTTGATGCGGAGAAGGCTTTTGACCGCATCGAGTGGGACTATCTCTTTCTAACGCTGAAGAAGTTTGGATTTGGAGATAGGTTTATTAGTTGGATAAAACTCTTATATTCCTCCCCCCTGGCTTCTGTGAAAACAAATGGTATAAATTCTGAATACTTTTCATTGTATCGTGGGACGAGACAGGGCTGCCCCCTATCTCCGCTCTTATTTGCTATAGCTATAGAACCTCTCGCAATAGCTTTCCGATCCAACCAAAATATATTTGGAATTTCTAGAGCAGACAAAGAGCAGAGAATCTCTCTCTACGCTGACGATGTAGTACTGTATATTTCGGACCCGGAGGCCAGCCTTCCTAATGTTTTAGAAATTTTGAGACAATTCAGTAGCATTTCGGGTTATAAATTAAATTTAAATAAAAGTGAGCTGTTCCTAATAAATCCAGCTGCAAGTGCCCTCTCGTTATCAGCGTTCCCATTTAAACTGGCCCCTGATCAGTTTCGGTACTTGGGAATAAATGTAACAAGAAAATATATAGATCTTTTTAAATATAATTTTGTTCCCATCTTGGATCGGACAAAACAAGATCTAGCTAGGTGGACAACTCTTCCACTATCGGTTGCAGGCAGAATTAATGCCATTAAAATGAACATTTTGCCTAAATTTCTTTTTCTATTTCAAAATATTCCAGTGTTCATACCAAAAGCCTTTTTTAAGACTCTAGATGGGATACTTTCAGAATTTATTTGGAATGGAGGCCCGGCAAGGATTCAGAAGTTATTTCTCCAACAACCTAAAAAATTAGGTGGATTTGCGTTCCCTAATATTTTATTTTACTACTGGGCAGTAAATATTCACAGTATCTTGTATTGGAGCCAGTCTCATTACGGTCTCTGTCAATGGGTTCCAGCATGGGTTGAGATGGAACTTGACTCTTGTAGTAGAGTCTCACTACATTCCTTAGTATGCTCAGCATTGTCTACCAAGTATACTTGTTATTCTTCTAACCCCTTAGTCCTTCACAGCTTAAGAATTTGGAAGCAATTTAGAAAGCATTTTGGTTTTCAAGCAATGTCAGGTATGTCCCCTATATATAAAAACCCCTCTTTCTTACCTTCTATATCGGATGGAACATTTGCATTATGGTTTAGAAGAGGCATTGTAAATATTAATGATCTTTTTAATGAGGACACTTTTGTAACCTTTTCATACCTGTCAGAAAAATTCAGGCTTCCGAAAACACACTTTTTTAGGTACTTACAGACTCGTGAATTTATAAGGAATACTTTCTCTAACTTTCCCCATACACCCCTTAAACAAGAGATTGACCAAATCCTTGAAATAAAAATCGCTAAAGGTACTGTTTCTAACATATATAAAACCATATTTTCATTTATTATAGCTGACTCTTCATCTTTGTCTAGAATAAGGTTGGACTGGCAATCCGATCTTAATCATGTTTTTTCAGACGATGAATGGTCAAACGTTTTACGCCGTGTACACACTTCTTCAATATGTGCTCGTCACTCGTTGATACAGTTTAAACTACTGCACAGAGTCTATTGGACAAAAGTTAGACTGTCAAAAATAAACCCAGAAATGGATCCTACTTGTGATCGATGTCGACAAGCCCCAGCTACCCTCTACCATACGTTCTGGTTGTGCCCTGAGTTAATTCCATTTTGGACATCAATTTTTAAATCAATCTCTGACATTTTTTTGTTAAAACTTGAACCAAACCCTTTAGTGGCACTGTTTGGTCTTAACCCGACAAATGTATCGCTGTCATCTTTGCAATCAAATGCATTGGCCTTTTGCTTAATAATTGCCAAAAGAATTATATTATTGAATTGGAAAAACCCGTCTCCTCCCAACTATTTTCATTGGATGTACGATTTGTTGCAGTTTATCCAAATAGAAAAAATTAGATATACAATTAAGGGCAAAGCAGAAGACTTTTATTCAATTTGGCAACCCTTCTTGCTGTATTTTAAAAAATAAAAATAACAGCCTTTTGTATTCTCTCTCTCTCTCATGTAACCCGGTTTCACATACTGGAATTTGTTTATGCATGTCTGTTCTCTTGTCCTGAATGTTTAAAACTTGTCTAGGAGGGTAATAGGAAAAGAAAGTGTCTGAAATAAGGACTCACACAGGTGCTACTTGTTAATTTAATATACCGATTATTGTTTCAATATCTTACATGTTTTGTTGTTATTTATTTACATTTTATTTATCTATTTTATTTTCTGTTTTCTTTCTTTTGTGTTTTCTATTGTATTTATATTGGTCTGAAAATAGTTCAGAGAGTAAGAAATATGTCCTAATTGACATGCAATATCTTTGTTTTGTTAGACTGTGGAAACATTGTATAAGCTTTTGTTTTCTCATATGTAATAGCTCTCTGACTGAAAAGTGCCAATAAAAAAGAGTTAAACTGAAAAAATATAAAAAGGTTATTGCGACTTTTTATCTTACAGTTCTAACTTTTTTTCACAAAATTGCAACTTTGTTTTTCAGAATTGTGACTTTATATCTCGCAATTCGGCTTTATAACTTGCAACTGCGAGTTTATATCATGCAATTCTTACTTTTATGCAATTTTATGCTCACGATTATGACTTTTTTCTCGCAATTCTGAATTTATAACACATTTTTTACTCGCAGTTGTGACTTTTCTTAGAATTGCAACTTTATTTTTCAGAATTCAGAAGTTTTTCTCAATTGTGAGTTTATATTACGCAATTTTGACTTTTTAATGCAATTATGACTTTTTTCACTTTTTTCTCAGAATTGTGGCTTTACTTTTAGAATTGCGAGTTTATATCACACAATTCTGACTTTATAACTCGCAATTGTGACTTTTCAGGACTGTGAGTTTTTCTCAGAATTGCAACTTTATTTTTCAGAATTGCGAGTTGATATCTCGCAATTGTGAGTTTATATCATGCAATTGCGAGTTTATATCATGCAATTCAGACTTTTTTACACAATTGGAACTTTTTCTCTCACAATTGCAAGTTAATACCATGCAATTCCAACTTTTTTCTCAGAATTGCGACTTAAATTTTTCAGAATTGCAAGTTTTTCTTTTTGAATTGTGACTTCATTTTTCAGAATTTTGAGTTCATATCAAGCAATTCTGACTTTTTCACTCGCAATTGCGACTTTTCTTAGAATTGCTACTTTATTTTTCAGAAGTTTTTCTCAATTGTAAATTTACTTTTTTTCTTACAACTGTGACATTTCTCAGAATTATGACTTTATTTTTCAGAATTTTCAGAATTCCTCTCACAATTATGACTTTTTTTTGCAATTGTGAGATTATATCACTCAATTTTGTCTTTTTCTCGCAATTGTGACATTTTATCTCGCAATTATGATTTATAACTCGCAATTTTGAGTTTATATTACACAATTCTGACTTTTTTCCTTACGGTTGTATTTTTTATTCAAAGGAATAAAATGGGCCTCCATAGTTTGTAGAATAGGATGGGTAAAAAATGATTGAATGAATGAATTAACTAATTTATTGATTTATTTATTTCTTACTTTAAGAAATACTATTTAAATACTATTAAAATCATACAATTTAAAATAAAAAAAATAAAACTATTTACTATTAAATTTTAAAAAAAGCTAAATAAAAGCATTTCACTAGATCCCACCTTGGCACACAGATAACTACATAATTGAAATGTACTGTAATATTAATGTCAGTCATCCATATCTCTCTCTCAGTAATAGCTATCTATCCATGTTTGATACTGCCATTCCACTCCCTTGGTTTGCCTGCTCCTAATTTCCTATAATTACAGACCCACATCATAAAAAGTTTCCTCCTTTGGCCTAAAATAGAGCAATGGGAAATACAGTCATGTCATTCATTGAACACACACATACTACAAATAGACTCCAATGACAGAGCAGGAGTTATGGGCAGGTCAGGAGGGAACACTTTAAAGCCAGAGCAATGACATGAGTCAAAGCCTTTGACATGAATCCATTCATTCCACATTCTTTACACACCATCATTACACACACACACACACACACACACACACACACACACACACACACACACACACACACACACTCTCTCTCTCTCTCTCTCTCTCTCTCTCTGTAATGTGATCGTTTCATGCCTTGAGCAACGCGACTGTCAGTGTGGCATCACATGATGTCACTAATAACCAAAAGTAAATTATGCCACATGATTCCCTGTGTCATTTTTGTAACAACAAACATAGTTTCAGTTGATTGAGGAAGTTAGCTGTTTTGTGGAATGTATGAAATTACGTGATGACAAAAGTGAATTTGCACTCACAAATTTCCCTGTCAGTTGACTTTCCTTTCCTTATCATCATGAGAGAAATGACCTTTAAAAACATCAAATGACTTCTTTCCCTTTTAAATGAAATACATTACATAAATTTACCACAACAAATGTCCCTAGCTCCTAAGAATTTTCCCCTCTTACTTTCATTGAAAAACATTTGCATATATTAAAATGTGGATAGTACATTTACTCACATACTGTACTAATAAATCATTGTTTGAAGTTTACTTTTTTTTAAATAAAGAATTAAAATAAATTATTTCAAATGCATATTCTTCAAATGCATATTCTATACATCTTAATTATGATCTTTATTTTCAATGTCAAATGATTATGTAATTTCCACAGAGAAGTCTGAACCCTTCAGGGACTTTCTTTTCATTTTTTTAGCCTAAATGATATGGGCTATGATGCCACATAAATTAGTTCTACATATGTAAATATTCTTGACTGAGATGGCAGCTGAGTAATAAAACAGTTTTTGGTTTCTAGTTTGATAATTACATATTTTCACACTTGTGCTAAATGCTTCTTCTCAGAATCTACTTTCTATAGCAGCTATCAACAAGATGCACTTCTTGGTTCACCTCAGAATATCAGCTCTTCTTATTTCATAAAACCGACAACGGCGGCATCTCGTGGCCAGTGAAAGTAATACCCAAAAGGTCTGCCTGGTTGCCATAGAGACAGAGAAACACAACATCACTCTTCCGCAAGTCATAATGCGGTCAACTGAGGAGAAAACTGTACTTTTATGTGCGTTAGATAATGATGTAGAGGGACCTAAGAGTCTTTTGGAAAGCAAGAGTTCCAATGATACTCAGGAACCGGAGAATATTTTGTGGGAAAAAGATGAGGTGGGAAGAAATGCCCTGTTTGCTGCGTGTATTTTTGGACGGAGTGGCATAGTGCGTGAACTCGTGCAAAACGGCGCTGAAGTCAATGAACTGACACCTCGCGGTAATTAAGTTAGCAAAATTACTTACAATTAAAAAATACCTATAGCCTGCCAACTTTAAAACTGTAGTTAAAAGTTGTAGATGTGCAGTCATTTAGCATGATAAGACACCAAATTACTAGCCTAACGTTACTAATATCAACCTTATTTTTCCGTAAGAGTGGAAATTTTATGGGTGTGGCTTCCGGTCTCCGCGTCCAGCTATTTTTAGCTGTACAAAACAGCTGGTTTTGCTGCTTTATGTTGCAGATTGGTTTGCCTTACCATATTATTTTAACGTATTATCTTAATTATGAAAGCACTGGTTTGTTTGTAGTGCAAACTGTTTTACCGTTTACTGCACATTATTGTTCGTCTCATTACTTCCTGGAAGTCTGGCCCATAGGCTTACTTTCTCATTGAAGAATAAATGGGATAAAATACATATAAGATAATTTCAGTTCACCAAATGTTTTTGGTCTAATTAAATGTCAAGAATACCACCAAGAAAATGGTTAAGAGAGTAATGGACTCTTAAATTAACATATGGAAAAAGAATTTACAAGCTGTTGCACTGAAAAACAGTCAATCAATATGGTTCTTTGGTTCCGTAGGCTACTCACCATTGCATTATTCTGCCATGTGGGGTCAGCTGGATACTTTAAAAACTTTGGTTGACCTCAACGCTGATTTTCAAGCTATCAATTTCCGTGGAGAGAAGGCTGTTGATGTGGCCCGGCGTTATGACAAACTGGACTGCGCAGAGTATCTGGCATGGGCTGGTGAGAAAGTGAAGCATTTCAGCATATACAGTGGTGGCTAAAATTATGAGAACATTATTTTCAGCAGCTTAATTAATGGTTTTTAAGTCAGTTGTTTCTATTTTTTGCTGTGGTGTGTCAGTAGGAAATATTTCCAAACATTCTTTTTGCCATTTATTGTAATAATACAGTAAGATAATAATACAGTTTGCACAAGGCATCTGACAACAGCCAGTACTCCACACAGATACCTGATCTTATCATCATCCTGTCTGTCTGGAATGACATGAAGAAACAAATTGAGACAGACTAAATCTAAAAGAACTGTGGCAACATCTCCAAGATGCTTCAAGAAACTCGCAAAGGTATAAAGGTGTAAAAATGCTGTAAAATAAGGATAAAAATAATGCCATAAATAGATTAACTTCTATTAACTAAATCAAATCAACATTTGGTGCGACCATCCTTTGTGTTTAAAGCAGCTTTTGCGCTGGTGCACTTGGCCATAGATTTTCAGGTAGCTTTGCAGGTGGGTTTCTTGAAGTATCTTGGAGACGTTGCCAGTTCTTCTGGATTTAGTCTGTCTCAGTTTATTCTGTTTCTTCATGTCATTCCAGACAGACCGCATGATGAAGAGATCAGATATCTATGTGGACCACTGGCTGTTGTCAGACAAAAAAAAAAAAAAAAAAAAAAAAATCTCACTGGATTATTACAATTAATGTCAAAATGAATGTTTGGAAATGTAAACTGATATTTCCTACTCACACACTAGAGCAAAAGATAAGATTAACTGACTTAAAACCATTTTTTAGCTGGTGAAAATACTAGTGTTCTAATAATTTTGGCCACCACTGTATGCTAGAGTCAAATTGCATTATAATTAAAGCATTTTTTTTTCTCTTATCAGAGGCCAAACAAAGTTTGCAAG
>NC_133369.1:41957208-41974585 GCF_049309525.1 Garra rufa
CAGCTGAAGCCACAACGAAGACAAGAAAGCCTTAGAATAACATTGCACAGAGACATTATGCCTTTCGAATGACAAAAATTGGTTACATATACTCAATACATGTTTTGCATTTAGCCTTTTCAAAGATTAATAATTAGACCCTTAGATGAATATTATATGATTCCAGACACAAAATTGCAACAATTTTTTGGGAAAATAAAAATAATAATAAATAATAAAAAGAAAACTTACTTTTAATTGCTGTTTAATTCAAAGCATGAATTGTAAATTATTAATTGTTTACAAATAAAGAGAATCAAGTGCATATAAACAAGCAATTGTGACAAATCACTCAATTATTTTAGTCTAAAAGCAGAGCATGTTCTTGTGATGAGCTTAATGAACACTAGATGGAGACAGAGGCTGTTTTTCACATTCAGCTATTATCTCTCAGTATCTCCAAAATTGATATTAGGCTACATGCATTTTTCAATCAGGGTATGTCTACATAATATGTTAACCAAGAACTAAAAGCAACGCCTATTAATGTAAATTCAAATTAAAATACATTTGAAGATTTTTTTTTGCATGAGGTTAACCAGCAGATGTCTCAAAGACTCGATAATCACATCTGTTTTACAATAGCGATTGATGCTGTCAATTTGCCCTCATTTCACTTTCAACAAATTCATGTATTTCATTTTTTTTAAGAGTTTTAATTGATGTGAAAAGTAGTAAACCCTGTCTAAAGCGGTTAAAAACATAAACGTGTGTTGATCGAGTCACTCGGTCATCCTTTAGTTTGCCCTGAATCCCAGCGCACAGGCTGGCAATGGCATGGGATTGAGGTGGAAAAGCGGTCTGGAGTTTGAAGTGTGAAAAGGGCTGTCTGTCCTCACCACAGGACCGGGAGGAAGGGAGGGAGGCAGTCCCAAACAACGAGTCACACTTAAAGTGGACGACGGAACAATAAACTGATACTTGCTGCTATTTTGATGCTTTTTGCCGCAAGGACAATGCAGTGAACTCCTGCCGACGATCCAGGAAAACCGACGCCTGGATTCATTCAATTATTCCTGCTGTTTCCACGACCTGACTCACAGACACAGACGAGAAACAGCAGTTCATCCGAATATAACTTCAAGAACTGCTGCTTGTTGCTTCTGTTTGAACTTTTTGGCTGCTGATTTTGTTTAAGAAAACCAGGGTGATCTGAAACTTTGCACTTTCGTATTTTTTACGGTTTGATAAGTGTTTAAATACACTATCAAAGCTTTTTAATCGTATTTTATTGCCGACAACGTAGCTACAGCGCTCACTAATGTAAATATAGATTACAGTCGTGCGTACATATTTTATATTCCAACTGTGAAACAAAGAAAAATATGGGAAACTCCAAACGTTTAACGTTAGTTTGAATATTGTCTTACTACTGTCGCTAGCTCACCCGGGCTTATTTAAAATCTTTTTAGCTGTATAGTTTGATACCAAACCAACGGACAACATTGTGACTGAGGCACTCCTGCCACACGCGTGGAAATCCACCGGACTGGAGTATTTACCTGGACGTTACCGTGGAGGTGTATTCAGCATGGAGACGGATTCAGTAACCGGTGGCGACGTGGACTCGGTTCAGGGAGGCACGATTTCTTTAGACCCGGTGGTCGATGGGATTTTGATGGACTCGTTTTGCCAGCAGCAGGGATGGGTGCGGGTCTACGGTAAGTGATATTCAGTAGCCGCGCTGGCTTCAGAATCTGTTCACCTTAACACCTCGGTGATATAAAGCACAACGAGGCGCTTCAAAATGTAATTTTGAGCTTAAATACTTTAAATAACCAAATTATTTGGGGTTTTATTTTTTATTACCCTTTAATACCGAAGGGATTTCAGAGTCTTATGTTTACCGAAGCATTGTCAGACAGGACTGTGTATGGCAAGCCTTTTTAACATTTAGCTTGTTTCGTATCAGGGAAATTTCTAGCTTTTCATTAGCCCCCACCCCAAACTAAGTGGCTCAGTGTTTATATTTTATTGAAACACTGACATGTATATTTTTATATACATTTGTATGAATAAATACAAAGGCAACATACAATAGAAGGTTTGCACTTACATCACGATTTGGTCAGTTACCAGGATGCGTGGCCATATTGGCGATACTTGGATGTAAACAACAGCATGAATTGCATGGGTAATGTGATGTTCTCCTAACTTATCAAAAAATCATATGGAGAAGGACAGGAAAGGGCGCAATATTTTGACAAACTAAAGTTAATAGGTGATAAAAATGCGTACGAGTAGTGTTAATTAAGATATTACCCTAATATTTCATCTACCTGGCCAGAAATTATAAGAACAAAAATGAATGTTGTCAACATTCTTGCCCTGGAAAACCTGAATCAGTTTGTTCCTCAGACAGCTCTTTGCAGTCTTCTCCTTGATTTGTTATTACCTTTGGCAGTCTATAGTACTCCAAATGTTTTTTTTTTTTTTCTGGTCCGACAAATTAGTACAGCCCAAAACATAACAATGAAATATGCATGTTTCATTCAGTTCAGTGGCATTGTCTACATTCAGTGCCACCAATATGGCTGGTTGATGACACGTCATGAAAACACTCTATAAGTTTTAATATAAAATACATTTTTATAAGATTAGATCAAAACAGTGATACATTTTTGAGTCTGGCATGACTAGTCCTGATTCTAAACTGCTGATGGAAAACAAACAACATGCTCATTTACAGCGAAAATTATTCTCAGGTCGTTATATCTCTGTTAGACAGAGATTTATAATGTTCTTGGGACACAGCAGTCTTTTACTGATTCTTGTTCCTCAGTCTAATGATGCCCCATTTCTTTTAACTAATGTGTTTTTATTAAAGTATTTGTTCATTATGTGCTAGTAATTATGCCAGTAGTGACTTGTACTTGTTCAGTTAGTCACTATTACTTGAACATTATATAATAGTATGTGTTCTTACGCTACTAGCCAATCCCAATACTAGTACGACACTGAAACAAATAATGTATGTTCTCCAGTTTATTTATATAGGAGTCTGTTGATCAGATATCAACTATTAATTTTCAACTCGAATTTATGCTAATTGCTAGCTCCCTATTCCAGTTTTTCTAATAATTATTTAACTACTTATTCTTTAGTTTCTTTTAGCTACTTAAATAATCATAAATAATCATTACTGGTATATATTCAAGTTATATTCAAGCAATATATCCTAGCTTGAATTGCACTTACGTTACGGTTTGTTCAGTTACCCAGATGCATGGCTATATTGGATACACTCTGATGTAAAGAACAGCATAGATTGTTAATGTAGTATTGAATATGTTGTTCTGCTAATTTATGCTGTCTGAACTACGGAAAAAAAATGCGTAAGCTGAAAGGATGCAAAAAATTCAACAAACAGAAGTTAATAGGTGGTTAAAATATGTATGAGCAGTATTAATTAAGATATTAGCCTAATGTTTCACCTACCTGACTTGAAATGATAAGAACAAACATGAATGTTGTCAAAATTCTTGCCCTGGAAATCCTGGTTCAGTTTATCCAACCACAAACACTGTTTTTCCTCAGTCAGTTTTTGAAGTCTTCTCCTTGATTTGTCATAACATTTGTCAGTCTATAGTACTACAAATGTTTTTCCCGGTCCGACCGATTAGCGCAGCCCAAAACATGACAATAATTGACCATTTTCAGCAGGAATAATCAGCAAAATTTGAGAGTGGCCAATTGATGATGTATCATGAAAACACTATATTGTTGGTTTATGAACCACAGATCTATGAAACCATTATTAGTTGAACAAATACTAGTCACTGTTGGCATATTAACTAGTAATTTAAAAACAAGTATGAAAAACATAAAAATGTTAAAATGGCTTGCCATAGTACCACAGCTCTAATAGAAATGTGTTGACTTAATGGTTTATTTTCCTTTCTGTTTATGACTTATACTATACATTTTCAACTTAATAAAAATATACTAGGTTAAGTCCTTATACATTGTGCAGCGTGTGCCTGATGGTACAATACATTTTGTGCTTTTTGTGTTATTGTTTTAACTGTAGTGTAATTTGTAAAGAAACAATGGCATGAATATATGGTAGATTCCACTGTGTGTATTACGATTTGTGGTTGAGGGAAGGGCTGTGTGGAAAATCCTGGCTACACATAATAGGTTTGAATGTTGATCTGGTTGTGGATAATTACGTCTCCTAGAGTAGTTGTAATATGAGACGGGGTGCAATAGGGAATAGAAAAGGTTTTATCACATTGTTGACAAACATGAAAATGCGTTCTTGTCACGGTTTCAATTAGGGTTTTAATATGGTTGTTAGTTTGTTAATGGACATGCACAATTTTACAAGACTCAGTAGTAGCAAGCCATGGTAACTGATTGCGTTTCCAGATTTGTGTTGTTAAATAAAGCTTCTTTAAGGTTTTGCGCACCCTATAGACATGTTGCCAGGGGCTGTTGTCATGGCAGCCTGTTGTCTTCTTATTTAAGGATGTAAGTCGAAACCAGGGACTTCACATGAAAGACAGGACATCCAGTTCTGTCCACCCACTGCCACTGACTCCTCATCTCATTTTCCATCCCCACTAATTCTGAGCTAAACCAACCAAAATCAACTTCTAAAAATTATAATATAGATCAACCAACAAATTAAAGGTTAACTTCCCCTACAAATAAAAAGTGTCATAATTTACTCTCACCCTCATGTCATTCCAAACCCATATTATTTCCTTTCTTCTGTGGAGTATGTGGAAAAATTGAGAAATTTTACAAGATCTTTTTTTAAAAAAGACACAAAGTCAAAAACAGTCGAGGTCAAAAGTTTACATACACCTTGCAGAATCTGCAAAATGTTAATTATTTTACCAAATTAAGAGGGATCATACAAAACGTGTTCATTTTTGTGTAGTACTGACTTAAATAAGATATTTCAAATAAAAGATGTTACATATAGTCCTCAAGAGAAAATATTAATTGAATCTATAAAAAAAATTCCCTGTTCAAATGTTTACATACGCTTGATTCTTAATACCGTGTTGTTACCTGAATGATGCACAGCTGTGTTTTTTTTTTTGTTTGGTGCTAGTTGTTCACAAGCCCTTGTTTATCCTGTACAGTTAACCTGCCCGCTGTTTATCAGAAAAAATCATTCAGGTCCCATACATTCTTTGGTTTTTCAGCATTTTTATGTATTTGAACTCTTTCCAACAATGACTGTATAGTTTTTAGATCCGTCTTTTCACACTGAGGACAACTGAAGGATTTGTATGCTCCAAAAGGAAACCCAATGCATTAAAACCCAGGGGGTGAAAACTTTTGGAATTTTTGAAGGTCAGAGTAAATTTAACTTATTTTATGGGAAACATGTACGTATCTTCTGTGGGATCTGAAGGGCAGTACTAAATGAAAAAGAAAAAAATGTGATATTTAGGCGAAATAAGAAAAATGTACACCGTATTCCGTTCAAAAGTTTACACCCCTGGCTCTTAATGCATTGTTTTTCCTTCTGGAGCATCAGTGAACATTTGAACTTTCTGTAATAGTTACATATGAGTCCCTCAGAGTCCCTACATTTATTTTGTAATTAAATTAAATAATTCCATTACACGTAAGTCGTTAACTCCCCAATACTGACAATCAATCAATAGTCAAGCTATTATATGAGATCACAAGACTTGCAATATAGTCACACGGTCAACCCTTATGATACATTTATTAGGGTTGTGCCGATAGACGATAGTATCGTGTATCGACGATAGTCAGAGATATCGCCTGTTGCTGATGCCTTTGACGATAGTAAGACGATTATTATTATGCGTCAAAAAGGCACCTAACGATGCAGCGCGGAAAGCCAGTTCTAGGATGCCTCAGAAACTACACACAAACATAGAGTGGCCGCGTCGCGCCACAGATGTGTGCAGTGGAAATGGGTAAGAGATTTATTCATCATGAAGTGTACATAGATTAAGTGTAGATTTAAGGTTAGACAGTCATTAGGATAACAGAGGTAGTAAAATGTGGCTTAGGCTGAATTAAATACGATATGAGAATCCCTCTGTATATAGTAGAAACATTCACCTCAGTAACATCTATATGCGTTAACTAGAATTACGATGCGATAAAATGGCGCTAAACATATGCACGTGAATTACACGCGCATGGCTTCTCCACATTCTATATGAACTGAACTACAACATGAACTGATGACAAAGATCAGACATACAGCGGTAACATTATCACAATATGACGGGTAAAGAAAGATACATTCATTTATATTCATGCACGCACATTTACTGCTCCCTGAAGATAGCAGAGAATGAAACCGAAAGTACTACAGTCAGCGCTCTGTACACGCACAACTGTGTCACAAGTCACATGCACTACCCTTACAAAACGAATAAGGAATTTATTACGTATTGACATATTTACATATTATTAAATAAATTAGCACGATAGTATCGTGTATCGGCGATCTCACAGGCTGACGATAGGACAATATGAAAATTGAGCATATCGCCCAACACTAACATTTATAGCATTTGGAAATCAGCGACCATCACGGTCTTCCGAATAATTCCTTTTGTGTTCCACGGAACAAATAAAGTCATTCGATTTTTGGAACGACATGGGGATGAGTAAACCATGACACAATTCTCGTTTTGGCTGAATCTCTTTGTTTTAAAACACAGAGCAGTTTAATCTTATTTTCCAGGCCCGCACTGGGGAAAAGTTCAAATCCAGATGATGTGTTGTAATGTGTAAAGAATTCACGTTTTCTCTGTTCATGTACTGTCCAACACCCTATGACATAATTTTCATTTCTTGGGTATTTGTCTTCAAGTAGCTCCCACTGGTGTAAGCTCAAACTCGCAGCGAGACAGAAATGAGTCATTACTGACAGTCAGAGAGCAGTCAGACCTCTCACATTAAAGCTGGCCTCAGCATGGATGTCATATCATCCATAATTAAATGACCATGGTAGCTGCACTCTCATCATGTTAAACATCACTTCCTCAGATACAGACTGAAAGTGAATCACGGTTTTAAAAAAAAATTGTGTAGCAGGGGCTTTAGTTTCTGTGTTGTTCATTCAATGACTTCTTGTTACTAGGAAGTGTTTTTTTTCTGTTTGTCTTGGGAAATTAATAACGTAACTGTTCTGTTATGGTCGATGTTTCTCCCACAGGCTATTTAAGAGCCATTGAATGCGTTTATGTGCTTTAAATGGGATTTGTATTGCATTATGCAGCTTGTGCACTTTTTTGGGTTTGTTTTTGCCTGGAGTGAAATTTTGGAGATGTATGAATGTACTTCCTTCAGTCGTTTACACAAAGCCCGGGGTTGGCGGGTGTGTAGGTGTGTGTCAGATTTGGCATCTGTTTGGGCCTGCAGGTTCAAAAAGTTCGCCTACATCCACCGAGCATCTTACATCATGCCCCTCATATTGAAATGGAAAGGTATGGGACGGTTCTGCCATGGTGGCTGAAAGTGAATGCTGTTGAATGTTTGCGAAGCTGCTGCTTAGATGTGTTTAATCTTGTAGAGGAAGCTGAGAGAGGGTGGGAAGGGGTGGGAGTGAATGGTGGGATTGTGTTAGTGGCGGACGGCTCAGGATGTGCACCCCGCTGCACCACCTCCCCTACACCCAAAGTGAGGCGTTCGTTCGTTCATTGTAGCTGTCAGCAGACAGGGCCGGGACTATGATGTAAGCAGACCATTCCGAGAATGACCTCAGTGGACTGGATTCCAAAATTCCAGAGCAACCGGCACCAGTGTGTTCAATGTGGCATTCCAGAGCTGAAATAGCTCAATAAGGATGCTGGCCGGCATCACTTCCGCTCACTTCCCTTATGTATCGGTTAAGAATAATGTTTGTCCATGCCAACTTGTCTATTTATGGACTTGTTTTGGCCACGACTGTTGTTTTTTTTTTAGTGATGATTACAAAATATTTCAGTGTGGACTTTCAATCAAAGAGCAACAAGTTAGGCTGGAAACATCACAGTTTCTTGTGCTGCTGATCTGTATTTTGAAGTTAGGAATATGCTGCTTATAATTCTGGCCAACACAAATATTTTTAATATACAAATTCTACACTGTTTTGTCAAAAAATAAAACGCTATGAAACTATTGTTCATGCTGCATTTGGATCACATCATGCTAAAGTATGAAAATATCCATTTTGAAATGAAGACTGCAAGACTGTATTTATTTGATCAAAATGTGTTTTTTTTTTTCAAATTAAAGGGATAGTTCACCCAAAAATGAAAATTCTGTCATTAATTACTCATGTCGTTCCAAACCCGTAAGACCTATGGTTATCTTCGTAACACAAATTACGATAATTTTGATGAAATTCCTGCATAGACAACAACGTAACTGACGCATTCAAGGCCCAGCAAAGTAGTAAGGACATCAATAAAATAGTCCATGTGACATCAACAGTTCAACCGTACAATGGCGTTTTAGTGCCACGTTAAAAAAATAACAAAAACCTAAGAAGTTTTTCGAGGAGAAAGTCAGAAATGTTTTGAGAAGAAGGGTCGAAAATGTTTCGAGGAGAAGGTCGGAAATGTTTCGAGGAGAAGGTCGGAAATGTTTCGAGGAAAGGTCGGAAATGTTTCGAGAAGAAAGTCAGAATGTTTCTAGAAGAAAGTCGAAATGTTTCGAGGAGAAAGTCGGAAATTAAGAAGTTCGGAAATGTTTCGCGAAGAAGGTCGGAAATGTTTCGAGGAGAAAGTCGGAAATGAAGAAGATCGGAAATGTTTCGAGGAGAAAGTCGGAAGTGTTTCAAGGAGAAAGTTGGAAGTGTTTCGAGGAAAAAGTCGGAAATGTTTCGAGGAGAAGGTTGGAAATGTTTCTAGAAGAAAGTCGAAATGTTTCGAGGAGAAAGTCGGAATGTTTCGAGGAGAAAGTCGGAATGTTTCGAGGAGAAAGCCGGAAATTAAGAAGATCGGAAATGTTTCGTGAAGAAGGTCGGAAATGTTTCGAGGAGAAAGTCGGAAATTAAGAAGATCAGAAATGTTTCAAGGAGAAAGTCGGAAATGTTTCGAGGAGAAAGTCGGAAATTAAGAAGATCGGAAATGTTTCAAGGAGAAGGTCGGAAGTGTTTTGAGGAGAAAGTCGGAAGTGTTTCGAGGAGAAAGTCGGAAATTAAGAAGATCGGAAATGTTTCGCGAAGTAGGTCGGAAATGTTTCGAGGAGAAAGTCGGAAATGTTTCGAGGAGAAAGTCGGAAATTAAGAAGATCAGAAATGTTTCGCGAAGAAGGTCGAAGAATATTTTTGACTTCATTCTTAAAACATTCAGACTTTATTCTCTTTAATATGTTGTCTTTAATCCCGTAATTTTAGAATGATATTTTTTTATTTTTTTTACATGGCACTAAAAGGCTGTCGTATGGTTGAACCACTGATGTCACATGGACTATTTTAATGATGTTCTTACTACCTTTCTGGACCTTGAACATAGTAGTTGCGTTGCTGTCTATGCAGGGTCAGAAGACTCAAATTTTACAAAAAAATATTTTAATTTGTCTTACGAAGATGAACGATGGCCTTACAGGTTTGGAACAGAGGGTGAGAAATTAATGACAGAATTTTCATTTTTGGGTGAACTATCCCTTTAATATTACTTTTCTATTTATTTATACATTAGAAATCACATGTTGTCACATGATATCTAAGAAATGTCAGAAAACATCAAGTGGCCCTTGAGAAATCATTCTAATATGCTGGTTTGGTGCTCAAGAATGATTTATCACTGTTGAAAATTGAAAAAATGCATCCAGCTACATCCAATTTTGTTGTCTGAGTTTCTGCGTCCAAGGTTCTGTCTAAAATTCAATTGCATAGTCAGATTTAATTGAGTTTAAATGACTAAATGTGTCCTTGACTTGCCTCTCCATTAATCCCTAATTTTTAGTCTATTAAGCACCTTATAGATAAGGATTAGGCCCTGTTTAATGCGGATTGTGGATGCTCACTTTATGTCATTTACTTGGAGAAAGACTCTCGCGTCTAAGCTTATTAAAGGTTTGCTGGAAACAGGGAAAATGAGGAGCTTATCTTCTAGCACTAACTCTTGAGAAACCGACTGGGATAATGACAGTTCTTCAGTGATTTCTGTCACAAAGAGTGATGAGTTGTGTGGAACACATGCTGCCTAGTCAAGTTCCTCATCAGGTTTGATGCAGTGCCCAGGTACTCCACACCAGCATGTTGGTGAGTTGCCTGCAGTGCTGAATGTTCAGTTTGAAAAGCCCCTTAATTGGAGAGTCCTGAATTGAGTTCACTGTAGTCACAAGAGTTTCACATGCTCGACTCTGATGCACCAGGCTGCCTGCTTTGCTTCCTTTCCCAAGGCTGGTTCAAAGGTGCCTTTGTCTGCTTAGATCTTTCAAAAGGACATGCTGATGTGTTCTGGGCAAATCATCCGTGTTAAATAAATAAATGTTGTTGTTGTGTTTTTTTTTTGTTTTTTTTTGGGGGGGGGGGATTAATGCTTTAGTCTTAAGCGTGACTGTTTTGAGCGTCTCGGAGGGTCGGTAGAGTGCGGCGGTCTGGTGTTTCCCAGGAGACGAAGACAGGTATCTGTCAGTTCTCCACCCTTTCCTTTCACTCATGGAGACTGACTGGCTGGAAGACAATGTCCTGGGATTCCAGGCGTTACCTGAAAACACAGGAAGCCCCCTTTCCTGTTTTCAGGCCCATGCCTGATCATTCTTGGATAAATATTTTGCTCCTCGTCTGGCAATAGAACTTTATAATGCCCTCTGTATTTTTTTGAGTATTGCTACATGACTTTCTGGAATACTTGGTACTTATTTGTCAATCACAGCATTATGTGGTCAAATATTTTCCTGCAGTGACCGCTTTCATATCACGTGTGTTACTCTGTGTTCTCTTCTCAAAAAATAAGGTCATTTCAGATCAATATTTCATGTTCATTTTTTATTTATTTGGTAAGTAGTCATGCAATAAGCAGGGTAATGTACAGCAAGGTGGCCATTATCACAAAATGAACCCTTTCGGGATAATACAAAATCTCTCTGTTTCACTTTGAGATCCCAATCAACCTATTGGGGCTTATTTTTTCAATGAAAACCCAATTGTACAATATCACTTACATAGTGATGCGCTAAATTAAACATTTATTTTAGCGGGTCAAAATGTTTAATTTATACTAAAGTAACTGTCTAAATTTTATTAATAATATCTGAAACAGATGAATGTACATATGGTACATTTTATGTGGCGTTGGTTTTGTACATGTCACCGCAGTTCTGACTTGAAATATCTGTTGAGTGGCGCTATAACTCTAATGCTCCGTGACATTTTAAAATAACGTACCTTCTGCACTACCCCTAAACCTACCCGATAGTATGAACAAAAGCGAATGTGATGTAAAAACGTAATTGCAACAATGCCGTTTTAGCTTGTTTTTCGATCTGTCATCTTTCAACTCTTTCATTGCGAGTTATGTTTTTCACGGGATTTGTACCCAAGGATTCCACATCCTAAGTCCAATTCCGTGGCAGCTGAGCTACCGAGCAAGTTTGTTACGTCCGGAAAGCGGAACACATGGGGTTGTGTCATTTTATTGGAAATAAATGCCTTTCCAATCTGATATGTGATGTGAAAAGGGAGAAAAGTTTGGCAAAGGGGGGTTTCGAACTCGGGTCGGTCACATCAAATAGTCTCTGCTACGTGCTTTATGACTTAGCCACTGAAGTTGATGTTCAGCAGTCGTCTTTTGTCCATTTCACTAGCCCAACCAAATGTTCATGGGTGGAGTTTGTCTAAATAGCCTCTGCCAACAAGGCGGGCTATTTGCACTTAAGGTCCTTGCATCATATTTACACACTGCTTCCAGAACTTTCGTCCTTCATAAAAAACAAGACGGGCTATTTGCACTTAAGTTCCTTGCACACTGAGTCCGAAATTCTCATCAGAAATTTTTGCACGTTAAAAAATAAATACGACCTCATGTTGTGTCAATCACATTTACACGCTGCCTCCACAACTTTTGTCAGTCATAAAAAAAATTTTGGATTGAGTTTAATATCTGTAACAACCATTTTGAGAGGGGTTTTGACAATTCAGAGCCACTGTGACATTCTGTGCACAATGAATTTTGACGAATACAAAAAAAAAAAAAAAAAACGCATGCAAAAACATGATCTTTAGTGTAAACAGACACTCTGAATTTGAATTCCTTTAATTAAAGTAACATTTGGCTTATAGTACTTTTAAAAATGATTGCTACTGTTTAATGAGCTTTGTTTTTATTCCTGAATTTGGTTTTGAAATTTGGCTCATTTCCAGCGGCTAATGATTTTTGTCAATTACCTAATTATAATACATAAAACTGAACTTTAATTTTTTGTTCTTCATAGATTATTCAGAAATGTCCATTTCAACACCTAGATAACCTTTGCAGCATGTTCTCGCATCTGAACATTAATTCCACGTGCAAGGGATCTCGTGAAAGAATTCCTGCCACTCTGGGCTATCGATTAGAGCGTGTCAGCAGACTAGTGGCATGTGCTTCCTGCCTGCTCTTTTAAAGACTGATACAAGAGTGTTACTCTCCCCCCAGGACTCGTGGATTGTCAGAATTGATTGGCTTAATTGGTTTGATGGTGATAACACCCCTAAGCTTAAACAACATGCTCTTATTAACCCACTCATGTCTCCACATTAGAAATGCACTGAGGATTTGGTGCCTTTGAATTCCTACAGTTGGAATGAGACTCATCTGTGCCTGTAAGTAGGCCAATCCAATTATAATATTCCTCAATTTGTATTTATCCAGTGTAGCTGTGCATTCGGCAATAATTCATTAGAAGTTGCTCAAGGTCGGGCTGTATCCTCAGAGCGGCATATTCTATTAATTAAATGCTCTCTTGCCCCGGGTTAATGTAACTCATGTGTTTTATCACAGCCCTTTGATGGATGTGATTCATTACGGGTGAGCAGGTCGAATGCAAAAACGCATCAGTAAAGCTTCCGCTCATCTGGAATCATCTGAGCCAAGCTGTCAAGAAGGAAGTATATCTTCTCTGGCCTCTATGGTACACCTGCCATTGATAAAGATACACATGGTTGGCAGATACAAGGGAGAAAATGAGCAAGATATCCAAAGGCAACATGAGAAAGATGAGGCAGTCTGATCCAAGATAAACCTTCAGGTTCTTTTGTTTAACATTCAGCACTGCTATAATTGATGACTGGTAGCCACTTCCTCATCGTAAAAGCCTAGATGGTAATTTTCCACCTGTCTGCTCTGATTCACCATGACCACTCTGAGGAAAAATGCCTGAATAAAATGGATAATAAAAGCCACGCTGCACTCGGACTTCCACAATCTCATGTTACCGGCAGAGACTCATGTGACGCCAAGGTTATTTGATATGCTCTCACAGGAACCAGAGCCCTCAGCGTTTGGTTTTCACCCTCAGCAGCACCTTCACGTTAGTCTGTTCTGTTGCTTTTACCATTTGGCTTTGTAGGCACACTTAAGGCAACAGCGTTTATTTAGGAAGGCTTGGCGTATGTAAACATTGAGCCTGAAGGGATTTCAACATCTTTGTTGCAGTAAATTTGGAGCTGGTATTGTAGAGGTCTGGTGTACCCGGTGTTCAGCGAATGGCTTGCTCAGTCCACTAAACACACATAACACAATGCTTGACTTTAGCTGGCTTGTTTGAGGAAAGCATGAGGGACTGAATGACATCATGATGCATAACAAAGCCCCTCCCATTAGCAGTGCTAGCGTTTGATTGGTTGACACCAACTGTGTGTGTCCATGTGTGCTCTCTTGCATATCTTCCTCTGGAAGATGGACGGTTGGTAGGTGTAGCTGCTTTTTGGAGTGGGCTTGATTGCATCAGTTGCATTATACCAAGCAATCCTTATGTCCTTAACTGAAATTTTCATTACTGATAATCAGTAAAAAACTAAAAATTAAAAATCTTATTACTGCAATGCAGTACTGAAAATCATCATTTTTTGTACAGCAAATAATAACATAGTGTGTATACCTAACAAATAGATGATGTTGATGGTCTTAAAAAAATAGGCTTTGTTTCCTGTGTACATCTTCCATACATTTTTTCTATTTTAAATAGTTTTCAGCGTTAATCAATAATTCCAATTTTAACAATATTTCAAGTGTGATTTATGAGATTTGTTGTATTTTGAATTCAAGTTTTCTTTGTAAAAGGCAAAAAGATAATCATACTGATTTAAAACTTAAGGATTCATTTGTTTGAATATAGATTGAACCAAAACTATCATAACGTCTTAAGGCCTTTGTGAAACGCGAAACGAATATCGCGCTGGAATAAAACAACAGATTCCTATGAGTGCTTCCACATAGACTGTGAACATTCGCGCACCGAAAAAAGCTAATGTTTTTGTAACAACGAAGCTTTTCAGTTTCGTAAAGCGAAAACACGACCGTCCAATAAGATCTGAGCATTACATCACGTGCCCGGAGCAGCTGCTGTTGCACAAAAGAACGAGCGTGGTGGTGCTGTTTCGAAAAACCACTGTAAACGAACACAGAAGAAGAGTATTACGAGAGAGAAGAGGATGGGCTCTTGTTATCATTGCATTTGAGAACAGATGGTTATTCTCACATGTTCTTAATATAATTTCTATTAATTCTCCACTGAATTATGTGATCTGGAAGAAAACACTGTTAATTTTCGCGTCGTACTTTGTAATCGAAGCAAAATAAAAGTTTGTTTGCATACTAAATACACACACGTACATGTGTATTAGAAAAAAATGTTAGATTTATATGTAAAATATTTATATTTATATATAATATAAATGATATACAAGTCAAGCGTTTACAAACAAGTACATATAGTACATAAAAAAAATATTTTTTAAATATCTACATATATGTATGTGTATTTATATGTACATAATATACACAGTACACACGCATATAGTGTGCAAACATAAATTTTACTTTGAATCGATTCATCGCGACTAATCGTTTTGCTGCTCTAGATCCGACCGAGCCTTTAATGAAATTCATTGATTATTCTGAGGAAATCTATTTTTGATAAATCATTTAAAAAAAGTAATTTGCACTACTTGTTGTTATGCCTTATTAAAATGATCAGGTTTTTGTATTCAGCTTGTGTTATGTTCATTTAGCATATTTTGGAGCCGTTCAGTTCAAAATAATATGAATTACTTTGGATGAGGGTTTTTTGTCAGGTTCAATTTTGGAACAGTTTTGGTTCTTTGTTTGGGTCACCAATTTTACTCACTATAAAAACTGGGTCGGAAAGAAAAAGCAGTTGAAAACCACTGTTCCTTGTACTTTAATAGTGAGCCATTACAGCCATTATCTCTAATGTGGGTGCCAGGCAATTCTGGCAGATATGACGGTCAGGTCTTACTCTTTAAATCTTGAAATTACGTCTTTCGGCCTGACGGTTGTTATGGAGTGTCTTGTTGAGATAGAGGTTCATGTTGTGCGCTGTTTGCTCTGCAAATGACTGGTAAGAGTCACAGATCACACTTCACTGCTTAGCAATGCAGTACAAACTGCCAAAAAAGAGAGCAGAGCGATTGAAAGGCTAAAGAAAATCAGACTTCCCTTAGTGTTTTTCGTGCACTTTGCAGACCCTAAGGATATTAGGCAACTCTGAAAGCCCCATTTGATTCGTTGATCGAGGACTGCTAAATGGGGTCAGGCGCTGCGGGCTCCTCTGAGTCTGACTGGCCGAAGTGTACTGTGGGAAGCATCTGTTTTACCACGCTAATGTACAGCTACAGTACCACAATTGAAAAAGCTACGGTTGCTTCATAAAAGATTTCAGATGCCTATCACTTTGTCTGAGATGAGACCCATTGATGTGGCGCCTTCGCGTAAATAGACATCTGCATCATTAAGACATTGAAGGTATGTGTACAGGGCATGTTCGGTTTGCTTTTAACATCATCTATTTGTGTACATTTTATAAATGCATTGTCAGTCTTGTTTTGTGCATGTGCATCACCGTGAAATGTCTTTCCAGGTTTTGTGTGGGCCATCTCATCTATTTTGCACAAGACCTTTAGTCTTGTGTTTCCACTCAGTCTGTTACTATCTTATCAGGGCTTTGCAGTGAACGGCTTTAGAAAATGGCTCAGCTGGAATGGACATGTACAGTGAGGCAGGTGAAGCCGAGCTCTTGTTCCTGACATCCTTTTTCCATCTTAAAGAGTGCTTTGAGACACAAACAATAGGACAGCAATGCTTAAATGTAAAAGGCTATTCTTAGCAAGATCGAAAAATAAAATGTTAAAGTGGTAGTTCACCTAGAAATTAAGATTCTGTCATTGAAAAGTGCTGCAGCGATGACATGTTTTTGTAGGCCAACCCAGAAGTTCAATCTGGTTCCCTTGACAATGTCAGAAATAAAAAGCTAAACATAACTATATTAAGGCCCTATGAAAACCATTTTTATTTTTTCCCCAAATGCATTTTTTTTTTCTTTTTTCAAATTCAGTTTATCCATTTTATTTTTTCTGGATTCTGTTTTTTCAGATTTATTTTTGCCTTTTTTATTTTTTACATTTTTTTGGATTCCTTTTTTCTGTTTTAATTTTTCTAGACTCTGTTTTAATGGTTGAATATAACAATATTCATAGGAAAGCATTCTTACTTAACTGAAATCATAAAACTTACACAATTTAACAGCAATTTATTAAAAGTTTAACAAAAATGGAATTTTTAGGGAGCTATGAAATCCGTTTCCCCCCGAATTTTTTTTTCTTTTTTTTTTTTTCTTTTTAATTTCTCTGGATTCTGTTTTTTCAGATTACATTTTCTGTTTTAATGGTTACATTTAAAAAAAAATCATCAAAAAAGCATAAACAATTTAACAGCAATTTATTAAAAGTTGAACAAAAATTAAATTTTAAGGCCCTATAAAATATGTTTTCTTTTGTCTCAAACTCAGTTTTATTTGAATTCCGTGTTAATAGCTTCATTAAATTTTAATAAGCAAAAGCTAAACATGGCTATATTCTTTTGGATTCCGTTTTTAGAGATTTAATTCCTCTAGACTCTGTTTTAATGGTTAAATATAAAAATAAAAACATCAAAAAATATGCTTAACTGAAATCATGAAACTTGCACAATTTAACAGCAATTTATTACAAGTTTAACAAAAAAATTATTTTTAAGGCGCTATGAAATCAAATTTTTTTTCGCCCCGACATTCAGTTTCTTTTTTCCATTTTAATTTCTCTGGATTCAGTTTTTTCAGATCACAAATTTTCTAGACTCTGTTTTAAGGGTTACATTTTTGAAAAAAAATCATCAAAAAGCATATCTACAACTTAACT
>NC_133369.1:41975085-42035488 GCF_049309525.1 Garra rufa
CTACCACATTATTTTTAAAATAATATTTTTCTGTGACAGTTTCTTTCAGTTAAACCATACTTTTATTTTGACGGGTTGCTGTGAACGCCTTTAAGATTCTGTTTGTATACGATAATGACGATCACAAGGGATTTTTGTTTTATGTCATAGAATAAAACGGGAAAATATCTTGAGCTTGTGTTAACCACAGACCTAATTTCAATTAGCCAAACACCCATTCAAAAAAAACCCATAGACTTCAGGATGATGGAACCGAAAGTGCCGAAATGCTAACTTGTTTCCTTCAAAAGTATGTCATCCCTGAAGCATTCAGTTTGTTAAGCCTCATGTTATTCCAAGCTTGCATTAACGGCAAGAAAAAAATTTGAGGGCCAAACAACGAGGAGTCTAACTTCAATTGTGTACACAAAACGACTCAAACATGTTTAAAACGTCATAATATTGTTGCACAGAAGAAAGTCAAACAAGTTTGGAATGGCATAAGTAAATGATGACAAGTTTAATTTTTGGGTAAAGTATCCCTTTTACATGTCTTTTCCTCTTGCTTTATGCATTGGGGTTCCAAGTTTGACCAGCTATTTCTTAGATTCCCCACTTTTAACTTTGTTTGAAAGCAACATTACGTTGCAGGCTGTTGTTGATGCCTAACCCAGTGAGGAGATGGAAAGTTTTTTTTCAGCCTCCGCACTGGGGTAATGTCTGGGGGTGGCAGGATTTCCCCTACTTAAGAGCCAAAGCGAGAGCACTAACCTATGTGTGGGTTAAAAATACACACTCCTCTGTTTCTGGGGGGTCTGTCCTAGCTGAGAGAAAAAAAAAAGTGTGGAAGAATTCGTCCATGTCTGTGTGTTTACTGTACTAATGGGATGTTGGCAGGAACTAGAGCTGGGTGTTCCATCAGATATTCACAATATAATTATACAACAGTTAGGAGCATCATGAATATCATTATAAGTGCAGTTTTTTTGTATTCATTTCTAACTTTTTTATTGTAAACTTGTAAGTGAGAGAGCATTTTGATGGTTATGCATTATGCAGGGTTATATGACAGTTATTAAATATACACTACCAGTCAAAAGTTTTTGAACGGTAAGATTTTTAATGTTTTTTTTTTTTTTTTTTAAAGATTTCTCTTCTGCTCACCAAGCCTGCATTTATGTGATCCAAAATACAGCAAAAACAGTAATATTGTGAAATATTTATGCTATTTAAAATAGCTGCTTTCTATTTGAATATATTTTAAAATGTAATTAATTCCTGTAATTTCAAAGCTATTTTTTAGTATCATTACTCTAGTCTTCAGTGTCACATAATTATTCAGAAATCATTCTAATATGCTGATTTGCTGTTCAGGAAATTTTTGTATTATTATTATTATTATTATTATTATTATCAATATTTAAAACATTTGTTTCAGGATTCTTTGACTAGAAAGATCCAACGATCAGCATTTATCTGAAATAAAAAGCTTTTGTAACATTATACACCATACCATTTATCACTTGGAGTCAGTTTTTAGGTAGGAAATGATAGAAATTAATACTTTTATTTAGCATGGATGCTTTAAATTGATCAAAAGTGATGCCAAAGACATTTATAATGTTACAAAAGATTTCTATTTCAGATAAATGCTGTTCTTCTGAACTTTCTATTCATCAAAGAAACCTGAAAAAAGTAAACTTGGCAGTTTTCAACAACATAATAATAGTAAATGTTTCTTGAGCAGCAAATCAGAATATTAGAATGATTTCTGAAGGATCATGTGACTGGAGTAATGATGCCCAAAATTCAGCTTTAAAATCATAATGTGTATATATATATTCAAATAGAAAGCAGTTATTTTAAATAGTGAAATATTTCATAATTTTACTATTTTTGCTGTACTTTGAATCAAGCTGTTACTGTTTAAAAACTTTTGACTATACTACATTCTATAAATGTTAACATTTTTTTTTTAAATCTATAAATATTGCATTATTATTATTATTATTATAGCTATGTCATTATCTTAGTTCATGTCCTTGTTTTCATGCCTTCATGCCTTCATAATATGATTTATGATTTTAGTGTTATCTTTATCATCAGTGACCTTCAAAGGTCACAGTGGGTTCTAACCGCTGGTGTAACTTTCATACGCCTTTTGTCCCCTCTGCCCCCTCCTGATACTTTTCTGACAGATTTGTAGGGCCTAATTCTTGGGAGATGCTATATTTAGGAGAGGGGTGTGCGTGCATGCTCTGTCCCTCCTGGTTTCCTTCTGCACTAAATAGTACAGAGCTAAAAAAAAAAAAGTCACTCCGACAAAGCGGCGGTAGGTGTAGCTGGGGGCCTTGTGTCATTACTTCCTGTGGTCAGGAGTGTAGACAATGTCTCCTTCTTTGCTGCAGAGGTTGGTGGGTTTTAAAGAGAGAGAGGGAAGGACAACAAACGTTATCAGTTCTGCATTAGCACTTCTTTCAAGCAGTCATAATGGCCGACATGTCGAACCTTATTTGCTTTGTAGAATAATTACTGAAACACTGAAAGGAAACATGACCTTTGCTCTTTTTCAGATCAGATTGTGGCGTTTGATAATGGCGTTTATCTGAATCTCATGCTCGCAGTGGTGGAGAGAGGGATACTGGTGTTTAATGATTGCTTTCATGCGCTGCCTCCAGGCACAGAGCTTGTTTGATGGCTGTAACAGGGTGCTAATTGCTACTGTCCAGACTGGACTCTCGCAGGGCGTCAAAAGGCAGGAAATTGCCTCACCGACTTCAGAACACAGTATAATAATAGAAGCTCATGGATGTTGCATGTAGTGCGAATGTGACTTTATCTCAGTGCTCTTTCGCTCACTTGTGTTTAAATGGAAAGTTCAGTCAAAAATGAAAAATCTGTCATTAATTACTTACCTTTGTCGTTCCTAACCTGTAAGACCTTTGTTCGTCTATGGAACAAAAAAATAAGATATTTTTGATAAATCCAAGAGCTTTCTGACCCTGCATCTAGACAGAAATGCAACTGAGACATTCAAGGCCAAGAAGGGTAAGGACTTGATAAAATAGTCCATGTAACATCAGAGGTTCAACCTTAATGTTAAAGGAGTAGTCCACTTTCAGAACAACAATTTACAGATAATTTACTCACCCCCCTGTCATCCAAGATATTTATGTCTTTTTTTCTTCAGTCGTCAAGAAATTATGTTTTTTGAGATAAACATTTCTGGAAATTTCTCCATATAATGGACTTGAATGGTGCCCCGATTTTTTTTAATCTTCAAAATGCCGTTTAAATGCAGTTTAAATGCAGCTTCAAATGGCTGTAAACAATCCCAGCCGACGAAGAAGGGTCTTGTCTACCGAAACGTTCGGTCATTTTCTTAGAAAAATATATTTTTACATACCTTTTAAGCACTGAAACTCGTCTAGCACTAGGGCTTGTAGTGCGCATTCCCGACTCTACGTACTGCGTCCACCGTGCTCTGCAACGCAGCGAATGATAGAAGCAGTCCCATCACCTTACTCGCCGATTGTTTGTAACAGTGGAACAGATGTGGTCCAGTCGTGACAGCACTGAGATTTCTGCTCCGCTGGAAATGGCTGGCATTTTCCACACTTGCACCACCATCTCGTCTCGTTTGAACGCGGTCTGCCCGAGGCTTGTGTGAAATGACCGAACGTTTCGGTAGACAAGACCCTTCTAAAAACTTTTTACAGTGTAGATGTTAAGTTGCATGTCTGTTTTCTACCTGACGTTTTACTCAATCATCTTTTATACCATGTTTAAATACTTGCACTGAGCAACAAGGAGACCAGACTTATGTTTCTTTTACCAGTCAACAGTTTTTGAACAGTAAGATTTTTAATGTTTTGTTTCAAGAAGTCTCTTCTGCTCACCCAGCCTGCATTTATTGGATCCAAAGTACAGCAAAAACAGTAAAAGTTTGAAATATTTATTACTATTTAAAGTAACTGTTTTCTATTTGAATATATTTTAAAATGTAATTTATTTCAAAGCTGAATTTTCAGCATTATTATTTCAGTCACATGATCACTCAGAAATCATTCTAATATTCTGATATGCTGCTCAAAAAAAAAAAAAAAACCATTTATTATTATGATGTTGAAAACAGCTGAGTAGATTTATTTTCAGGTTTCTTTGAATAGAAAGTTCAGAAGAACATCATTTATCTGAAATAGAAATCTTTTGTAAAATTATAAATGTCTTTATCACTTTTGATAAATTTAAAACATCCTTGCTAAATTAAAGTATTAATTTCTAAAATGCCCCCCCCCCCCCCCCCGAATAAAATAAATAAAAATTATACTGACTCCAAGCTTTTGAATGGTATATTATATAATGTTACAGAAGCTTTTATTTCAGATAAATGCTGATCTTTGGATCTTTGTATTCGTCAATGAATCCAGAAAAAAATTACTCAACTGATTTAGATGTTGATAATAATAATAAATGTTTCTTGAACATTAAATCAGTGTATTAGAATGATTTCTGAAGGATCATGTGACACTGAAGACTGGAGTAATGCTGCTGAAAATTTAGCTTTTATAACAGGAATAAATTACATTTGAAAATAGAAAGCAGTTGTTTTAAATAGATATTTCACAAAAAGTATTTCACAATATTACTGCTTTTGCAATACTTTGAATCAAATAAATGCAGACTTAAAAAATCATTAAAAATCTTCCTGTTCAAAAACTTTTGACTGGTATAGTTTACAGTAAAATTTAGATAGATGGTGTTTTTCAATTGCCTCAGTTATTATGCCAATGTATTCGTCTGTGTTGTAGAAGACCTGCATCATTTTCTTCGCTTTTCATAAATATGTATGCCTAAATCTGCATGTCAAAGGTTTATTCATAATCTACAGAATTGTCAATAATGCATTGGGTAAATCTCAGCAGAAATTGTCGACTTTAATATTCACAGCTTTGACCTTCTACACTAAATCTGTTGCTCTGGAAATACTGCCCAATCCCAAAATCTGGCATATGACAGGGACTCCTGCTGACCAGCTGTATGTTACTTTTTAACGTCACACAAGGATGCAAGCTAGTTTTTACAGTGGGTTGGTTATGCAAAAGTATGGGAATGTAAACCTGTTTGTTTCTAATTCTAATGTCGCATTGAAAACCTTTTTGGTTATCAGCATTGAAAGAATCAGACTCAAGGAATTTTCTTCTTTGACTTTCTCATTGGTTCATTGGTTGCTCGTTGGGCTTTTGCACTAAAGTGGCGCCGACATGCCGTTGAGCGCAAATGTCAAAAAAGGATGTGATTGTCAACCTCTACTTGCAATCAAGATCGAAATGACATCCATTGTAACAATGTCTTCTTTTGTACAATGCTTTTGATCTTCACACCATCAAATTGTTGTTGTACTTGATATCACAGCTGTGATTCATCATGAGCAGTGATTAAAATCTTTATGCTGGTATACTTAAAATCAATTTTAAAATCCGACTGATCTGAGCATCTGAACTAAGCATTTTGTTATCCAGAATATGAAACCTCCATAGTTGTTATGTTTTTCAGAGATGTTTTTTCCCTCTGTTGTGTAACAGATTGCAGGGAAATCCCTTGAAGTTACTTTTCAGTTTCTGTCTGATTTAGTGAAAGCATTTCTATTTTCTTTGCAATTTACACTTTGCTATTATTTTTAAAACTGTTATTTTCATCACTACCTTAAATGTATTATTGTAGCTCCAAAGAAGCAGTATGACGTACGATCTCTCTATCTGACACTGACGAACCAGATTCTCTGAAGTTCTTCCGATTTTACTTTCATGAAACGGTTAGTGTTGCGCCAACCACACAGTGGGGCCACTAAATGGGCAGTACATGCGCTGATTGGATAGTGAGGCAAAGTGTTTCTACGCACATCTATCTGACACCTATTTCCTCCCAGAAAGCCTAGCAGCAGCCCAGAATCCAGGAAGTGGTGGCTCACCACTGGATGTCTTGCTTTCGCTCGCTGAGAAACATTTGCTCAGCATGTTTCTTCAAGGAGATCTCGGGGACGGTGTTATCCTCTATGTCGGGCATCAAATTTAGAGTAATATGTTCGGATAACTCGGTTACATCCAGCCTAGCTCATCGAGGTGAGACTATGATGCAACTGTTAGCATTTGAAATGGACTGAAATTGATTTTTGGCTTCCTCGTTCTTCATATTGTCAAGCTTTTTTAAGCTCATCAGCCATGAGTTTACCAAGAAAGGCCACAGTGGAGGAGCAAACCGGGTCAAACAGGAATCCATCACGCTGTTCGTCTGGCAAGGAGAGCCCTCGTCGCTGGCGTCTCCTTAGCAGGCCTTGGCTAAAGCACCGTTCAAATTCAGCCCCCGAGGAGCCCTTGGACATACATGACAGAAGGAACCTGACTGGGCAGGACATGCGCACGCAGAGCTTGACGTGGTCCAGAAGCAGCTGCAGAACGGCTCGGTTCAATCCCCCTATTTCCAGGGTTCACAGTCTCCCAGACCCACATAGGGTCACCAGTCGTGGTGTCCTCTTGGAGCATCCTAATCTTCAGAGGGACTGGTTATCTCGCAGCTCGACCCCTTTTTTAAGATCTACATCTGTGGGGAGTGAAAGTCGTACTGAGACTCCACCGCTCAGACGGGGGCTGAGCTCTCAAACGTTTTCAGGGATTCTGCTGTCCATGTCAAGACGAATTAGCCAGATTTTAAATACCTCTCCGGAGCCGGCTGCTGGAGAACTTTCAGAAGACGGTAGGAAGTCTGATTAATGTTAGGAAGTCAACCTCTAGATTTAGTTTGAAAACTTGAGTGTTTCTTTTTCTAAAATGTTTTAATATTATGCGCTGTGTAAGTGTTCTCACTTGATGGTTGATCTGAAGTGGATGGTTCACCAAGAATGTAAATTATGTCTTTGTTTACTTGGAAGGTTCTTTGGTTTACCCCTTGATTTACTCACCCTCTAGCCATCTTAGGTTTCTATGACTTTTTTTTCAGACGAATACAATCAGAGTTAAATGTCCTGGCTCTTTCAAGCTTTATAATGGCAGTGAATAGGTGTTGAGATTTTGAAGTCCAATAAAGTGCATCCATCAATTATAAAAAGTATTCCACACAGCTGCAGTAGGGGTTAATAAAGGTCTTCTGAAGCGAATTGATGCATTTTTGTAAGAAAAATATCTGTATTCGTGTTTGTGACCCTGGACCACAAAACAGTCATAAAGGTCAGTTTTTTGAAATTGAGATTTATACATCATCTGAAAGCTGAAAAAATAAATAATTGTTAGGATAGGACACTGAATAGTTGACTAAAGTACAGCTATTTGAAAATCAAATCTGAGGGTGAAAAAAAAAATCTTTTAAGAAAATCTCTTAAAAGTTCTTAGCAATTGAACATGATCTTTACTTAATATGATTTTTGTCATAAAAGAAAATTAATCATTTTGACCCATACAATGTATTTTTGTCTATTGCTGCAAATATACCCGTGCAACTTAAAACTGGTTTTGTGGTTACATTTAAACTTTATAAACTACAATCTCTAGCTTCTGCTAACTGTCGTATTTGCATTCACAAGAGAGTGGCGTTCCAGTGGAAAACCAGTGTCTTCTTGGCTTATATTGAAATCCTCTGAAATGTTTCTTTACAAATCTTTGTTTTATATTTCTAATTCGTGAATGGTGTTACAGTTACATTACGGTTTTAAAGTTTTCTTACAAAAACGAATCGATTTGCTTCAGAAGGCCTTTATTAAACCCCTGGAGGCGCTTAGAGTGTTTTATGATTGATAGATGCCATTTTTATTGGACTATTGAATATTAACACCCATTCACTGCCATTATAAAGCTTGGAAGAGCAAGGACATTTTTAAATATAACTCTAATTGTATTTATCTGAAAGCAGAAAGTCATTTACACCTAGGATGGCTTGAGGATGAATAAATCAAGGGGTAATTTAAATTTTTTGGTTGAACTATCCCTTTAACCCTCTTGTTGTTCCAAGCTGTTTGACTTTCTTCTGCAGAACAGCAAATCTGATATTTAAGTACGATGGCAACCAAACAGTTTTGGCTACTGTATAAAACCACTGAGACATTTCTCTAAACATCATTTTTTATGTTCCACAGAAGAAAAAGTCATTCAAGCTTAGAATGAATGACACTAGTGTCAAAAGTGGGGCAGAAGCGATTACAACTGATTCCTAGAGGCTGAGGTGTGTTTGAGCAGGCATTATTTAGCCTGGCTTTATTGCATCATTACATTACATTTTGAGCAGGCACAGATCAGCCTTAACATTTTTGGTTGAACTTTCCCTTTAAGTGCCGTCACATAATGATTTGTTTAAAATTTGGTTCAGTCGTTGGGCTGGTTGAGCGGTGACTTTGTCAGATGTGTAGCTGCCATGTCATGTACTGTAAGTGATGGTTTGACTAACTTCAGAATGATACAACACAATGAGGTGTTATGGGTTTAAGCCAGTCACGTATACATTAGTGAAGGTGATATTACACTTACTTTTTGAGTAACAGGATGATTTATCAACAAATTTATCAAATTTCGTACAGATACTTCAAAATTAAACATTGTTATTGCTGACTCCGTTAGCATTGCAGGTGAAATGGCATTGAAGTGCATTGAACACTGTCTCACTATCTGAGTAAACACTTTATCCTCTTTTAGATTCACTTCCCCATTCCTGCTTTCCAACTTATCGGTGAACACTTCCCATCACCGTTAGCATAAATGCAAATTTTTTTTATAAAAATGCATGTTTGATAAAGCGGTAAACCAAGCAAAAGCGTTCCCTTTAAGCTGCCATCTCACTTGCTCTAATAAAGTAATTATTGCTTTCAGCTCCTGTGGGTTCAACACTATTCAACCGAGTTTGAAAGTAAGAATGTAGATCCCTGGGTTGGCTTGGAGTTTGTGTCAACAAACCTCGGGGTGACAGCAGGAGTTTGACCCCCTCCTAAGTCTAACTTTTTCCTCCATTCTTTTAGAAATGTAGGAGGCAGCTCACTCACCTCTTTTTGTATGCTAATATGTGTTCCTGCAAGGCTACAAAGACCGTGGGTTCACCACCTTTTTAGCCTTATTAGCTTTTGAAAAGCTGGGGCAAAGGTGGCCTGTAGAAGTCATGAGAAAGCACCCGGTGGAATTGATTGTTAAAAGGAAAGACGGGCAGGACTGTACCGTCAATAAAGCCAATTTCCGTGTTAAAGCAAGTACTATTTAGGTCTTTCTGACACATTAGTAAGCAGAGTTTCCTCATTTAGGTTTTCTCGTCATGGGCTGGTTGCTTCAGGAATGCCCCGGCCTGACAGAAACACAGTGGGTGGGGAGAGCATCTATACCCTTAGACCTGCAGCTGAAAATGGGGCGCTGCTGAATTTGCAGTCCCAGTGTCGTGCCTGAGATAACTTTGTTCTGTCGTGCAGATATTCCCTCAAGAGTTGGCACACAAACTTTTGTCATTCTGTCTTAGCAGTGAGAGCTAGCAGGAGCAGTAAAGACACTTAATCCTTTAGGATGGAAAGTGCTGCCAATGAAGAATTGACTGGCTTGAATGTAGATGAAGTCTGGCAATATATATAATTTTTATACAACAATACCAGGAAACAACTGTACAGATGAAAAGTAACTTGTTTTTTTATATAATTATTTAGTTAGTTATTTTATAGTTATTTTTAACATTCATGCAAGCAAGAAAAAAAATGGAAAATATCATGCTTACGCATTTTTTGTTTGCAAAACAATCATTATTATTATTATTATTATTATTATTATTATTATTATTATTATTATTATTATTATTATTATTATTTACTAATAAATGTAAAAGCATCCAAATATTTTTACAAATAATAATAATAATCATAATAATCATTATAATAATATTATTGTTGTTGTTGTTGTTGTTGTTGTTATCAACAATATTATCAATAAAAACTAAAAATATTTTGATACTTTATAAATATAAAAGCACCAAAATATTTTTTGTTATTAATTATGATGATAGTAATATTAATTATTATAAATAATATTATCAATAATAACTATTTTGGTGCATTTACATTTATTATTATTATGATAAATGTTTTAGTATATTGTTATAGTAACAATACAATTATTTAATGCTAAATGCTATTATTATTATTATTATTATTATTATTATTATTATTATTATTATTATTATTATTATGCTAAATTTATTTGTATATTATAATAGTAACAATAATAGTAGTAATTATTTAATGCCAAATGCTATTAAGTTTGTTAATAATAATAATAATAATAATAACAATAATAACAATAATGTATTATTATTATTATTATTATTATTATTATTATTAATAATAATATTAATATTATTATTATATACCAATAAATGTAAAAACACCACAATATCATTAGTTATTATTGGTGACAATAATAATATTAATTATTAAAAATATTATCAATAATAACTAATTTTGATGGATTTATATTTTTTATTATTATTATTTTCATGCTAAATCCTTTAGTATATTGTAATAGTAACAATAACAGTAGTAGTAATTATTTAATGCTAAAAAAATAATTATTATGCTAAATTTATTAGTGTATTATAATAGTAACAATAATAGTAGTAGTAATTATTTAATGCCAAATGCAATAAAGATAATAATAATAATAATAATAATAATAGTAATTAGAAGTAATTATTTAATAATAGTAATTATAAAGTAATTATAAAATAATAGTAATTAGAAGTAATTATTTAAAGCTAATGTTAATAATAATAATAATAATAACAATAACAACAACAATTATTTATTATTATTATTGTTGTTATTGTTATTATTATTATGATTATCTATAATAACAATATTTTTGTGCTTTTAAATTCTTGTTGTTGTTGTTTAATTTGTTAATATATATATAATTGTTGTTAAAACAATTAAAACACTACCATAAAACAGAAATGGTGGAATCAGGTTTGAAGCATGTACACAGGAGGTGAGTTTATGCAGGAGTGGGGGGTGGGGGTTATAAGGAAAGACATGCAAATGTTCCAGGCATGCTGACGGCAGCCTATTTAAATATGCAACAAAGTCTCTCAGTGGTGGATTGTCGTACTTGTGACTTCAACAAAAGAGCGTGCGCTCAGTGCCCTGCCTCTCGCACAGTCCCGCCTGTAACAATGGAGGAAATTATTTAACATGACAGATGTCGGACTGTGAGAAATTCCTGACCTCCTCATGCGATAATAACATCTGACGAGTGTAAAAAAACACGTAGCCGTGACAAATGTGCTAATTGAACAGAAATTACAAAGAAGTGAAACTGATTTTCTTCACCAGTTTTTTTTTTCAACATTGCAGTGATTGCAGTGATAAATGTCACATTAAACATTGAGTGAACTGCACAATAATTCAAGTGATTTGCAATACAAATGTAGCTGAAATGTTATTATTAAATTGGGTGTATGTAACTTGTAGGCAGAGTCTTTTTGAGCCGTGTGGTGTTTTAGCTTCTACAGGGAGACACAACTGACTGAACAAATCCAGCCTTTGCGATTTGTAGAAAGAAGATGTTTGAACGTGCAGATTAAAGGGCAAAGGGACGATGGTGTGTCGTCTCAAAGCTGCTTCGCTAGAGTGGCACGATGGTAAAAGGCTTGTGACGCTGATGATGTGAATTATGAATGACTCGAAGCACTCTCCTGTCACTGCGATGGCACAAACCCAAGTCAATTCTGCTATTCGCAAGCATTTCGTGCAATTTTGCTTTAGGGAAATGACCCAAAAGGGCACCTTTTTGTATTTCTAAACACAGTTAATGGTCATTTAAAAAGAATGTGAATCCATTTAACTGCAGGTGTTTTTGGGTAAGTTTGACTTTAGCATGACCTAGATTTCTAAATCATATGAATGCTTACATTTTTGGTTATTTTATATATATATTTAAGGTGGGTTGTCAGTGGTGAGTAAACTTGCCATTACATTATTCTAATGTACAGTATTAAAAAAGATATGTATTTTAATATTTAATGTTTAAACATTGACATTAATGGAATAGTTCACTCAAAAATAAAAATTGCTGAAAATGTGCTCACCCTCAGGCCATCCAAGATGTAGATGAGTTTGTTTTTTGAACAAATCTGAACGAAATTGGATAAATAATGGACCCATTGTGGTAATTGGATGGGATCAGAAACAGGACTCTCATTCTGACGGCACCCATTCGCTGCACAGATCCATTGGCAAGAAAGTGATGTAATGCTTAATTCCTCTGAATCTGAAGAAATAAACTCATCTACATCTTTAGATGGCATGAGTGGAAGTAAATGTTTAACAAATTTTAATTTTTCACTGTTAAATAGTGTAAAAGGTCATCTAAATGTAAAAATCTGGGAATTAAAGGAGTATTTTACTTTTAGAACAAAAATTTACAGATAATGTACTCAATTCAGTTCAATTCATATTGCTTTACTCACCTCTTTGTCATCCACAATGTTCATGTCTTTCTTTCTTTAGTCTTTAGTCGTAAGGAAAACATTTCAGGATTTCTCTCCATATAATGGACTTCTATGGTGCACCTGAGTTTGAACTTCCAAAATGCAGCTTCAAATGGCTCTAAACGATCACAACTGAGGAAAGAAGGATCTTATCTAGCAAAACGATTGGTTGTTTTCTAAAACAAAAAAGGACAATTTATATACTTTTTAACCTCAAATGCTTGTCTTGTCTAGCTCTGTGTGTACTCTGTGTAGAGATTAAAAAGTATATAAATTATAAATGTTTTTAGAAAATAACTGATTGTTTCGCTGGATAAGACCCTTCTTCCTCGTTTGGGATCATTTAGAGCCCTTTGAAGCTGCATTTAAGAAGTTCAAACTCGTGGGCACCATAGAAGTCCATTATATGGAGAGAAATTCTGAAATGTTTTCCTCAAAAAAACGTCATTTCTTTACGACTGAAGAAAGAAAGACATGAACATCTTGGATGACAAGGGGGTGAGTAAATTTTTGTTCTGAAAGTGAACTACTCCTTTAAGCATGGACAATTAAATATCCAATATGTAAAAAAAAAAAAAAAAAATAACATCTCTAATATTGCTTAATGACCAATATTTACAGATATGTCATGCATCCCTACTTATAAAGGCTGAGCTATGGAAGCCTGTTTTTGCCACTGGTAAAAAAAAAAAAAAAGGTAATTGTGACTTTTGGTCCCACAATTCAGATCTTTTTTCTCATAACTGCATGTTACAAACTCTCAATTCTGACTTTTTTTATGAAATAAATTGAGGAAATTCTGAGGAAAAAGTCAGAATTGTGAGTTTGTATCACACAGTTCTGACTTTATTCCCCGCAATTGTGAGTTTATATCATGTAGTTCTGAGAAAAAAAAAGACAGAAATGCGAGTTTATATCACACAATTCTTTAGAAAAAAGTCAGTATTGCGAGTTTTGTTTCACAATTTGTGAGTTTACATCTTTTTTTCTTATTTGTGAGACAAACTCACTATCCTGAGAAATAAACGTGCAATTCTGAGAAAAAAGTCAAAATTGCTAGTTTGTATCATGCAATTGACTTTTTTTTTGCAATTTGTAAGTTTACATCTTTTTTCTCAGAATTGCGTGATAAAACTCGCAATACTGACTTTTTTTCTCAGATTTGAGACAAACTAAATTCTGAGAAATAAACGTGCAATTCTGAGAAAAAAGTCAGAATTGTGAGTTTTATCACGCAGTTCTGAGAAAAAGAATTGCTAGTTTATATGAAAATTATGAAAAAGTGCGAGTTTATAAAGTCAGAATTGCGAGGAAAAAGTCAGAATTGCGAGTTTGTATCATGCAGTTCTGACTATTTCTCATAATTGAGTTTATCACGCAATTCTGAGAAAATAGTCAGATTTGCGTGTTTCGAAGTTTTTTTTCTTTCAGACTGAAAGTTAATGCAATTTTTTTTTTTTTTACTTTTTAACTCACAATTCTGACTTCTCTCAGAATTGCATGATTAAAAAGTTGCAATAACCTTATAGGGGTTGAACGACCTCAGATTTTTTAAAGTCGACATTTACGTGATAAAAGTCGAGTCGGCGTCGACTAGTCACTTATGACATTATTGAACAAAAACACTTAAACCTTGAGCTGAGACTCAAACACCTTGTGCACAGCTATGACACAGCGCTGCCTACATGGCTATTGTTCCTATAATACTTTGCTGATCAGTATAATCAGTAACTAATCAGTTATTTTGTCTTTGGGTCGTTATATTTCTCACAGATTTCTGCTCGTTCTAAATCAGCAGATAAAGTAGCACTGTAAAGATTACATTTATATAAAGTCATTAGTGAGAGAGCGATTGCGTGTGTGAATTAATTCTACCTGGCAGCGTCTCTCTACTAGCCTAACAATAAAGCTGTGGGTTTTAATTACTAAGAAATATATGCTAGAACTTTTCAGTTTCTAAGCTATATTAGTCAGAAATCATGGAACAGTGTTGACAATTCATTTCCCCACCGCGCTTTTGAATGATTGTGTGCGCATGATCTGCACGTGATGTAGGAGCGAGCTACTGTATGTACCCTATTTGTGTGCGTTACAAAGCAGCAGTGCAGTACATTAGAACGACAATTACAACAAGCTGTTTAATACTCACACGTGTTGTGGAGCGCTTTCGGAGTATGCATTTATCTATTATTTTAGCTGTTTTCACAAAGCGTAAATGTCGACATCAAAGACTTCTTATCCTGTTGCGCCCTCTTTAGGACCAGCGACTAGTCGACGTCAAGCTTAAAGTGTCATGGCAGAGCATTAAAGTCGACTAGTCGACTAGACGATTAATCGGTGCAACCCCTAATATATATATATATATATTAGGGCTGTCAAAAATAATGCGTTAACAGCGTTAATTATTTTGTGGTCGTTAATTACGTCAATTTTTTAACGCATTTCACGCATGCGCAGTGTGACATTATTTGTGAGGAAAGCGGTTGGGGAGCTAGAGGCAAGATGGAGCAAGGTGAGCCTATGGACGGATTCAAATATAAAAAGAATGATGATGGTACAGTTAACAAGTACAAGCCTGGGCGACAGCCCCTCTGCAACTGGAGTGGTTATAGCCAAGCTTAAGCCCGGTTCTACTGGGGTAGACGGTGCTATATACCCTCAAACGAAAGCAAAGCAATTGAAGATCTGGCAAACAATCCAGCGTTGTTCATCTCATGACTAAGTGTAGACGCGATGTAAATAAAAGATTCATTGTGTAGTTTAGAAAGCTTTATTGATTATAATGGAACTTTGTGAGATCTCTATGAACTAAGATTTGTGACTCTTTTAGTGATAATAAAGGGAACGCGCTTTGCACTTTCCATGCCATAATCCATTCAGAATTTGTATGAAACTTCCGTTTTTCTTATGTTTTGGGAATTACATCTGCATAGTTATGCTGGGTTCATTCTCGAAAGAGACTGACGCAGTGATATCAAAGCAATTGACGGAACAAAAATGATGCGCTTTCTGTCGTCTCGTTCTTGACCAGGCGTGCTTAACAAAAATAAAGCGAAATGCATGCCTCACAGACATGATAAACATATCTATAGAGAGCTTTAAATTATTACTTAACGAAATAAAACAAATCGAAAACAAAAACTTGTTTATTATGTAATCCGTAAAGATAAATTTCTCTCTCAAGGCGCTTCCAAAAAAGGAGATTGCTGTCAGGATCTTTGCGACATTGACTCTGAATATACTTTATTAATAAATAATTCAGATATGTCCTTACTCTTTCCCGACACATTCATTATTTATTTTTGCCGGCATTTTGTGGCAAGTTTCAGCCATACTGCGTGCAAATGAACTCGGATCTCTTCCAGCTGCGCCATCCGAGTCGGTCTCGAAAGTAAAACCGAAAGTCTCGTGTTGTTTCCACCAGCGCGGCATTTTATTTCTTCTTCAACATAATTGATGGATATCTAAAATATAAAAAATAAGGAGTAGCCTAAAACAGGCCCGATGCCGGCCCTGACATAATATGAAAGTATGAAAATTATGTATCTGTGTTCTGTTATTTATTTTTTGGTATGCATTTCAGAAAAAAAATGGTTAGGATTCAGGTGTAGTTGCAAATAGTGATTAATCATGATTAATCCACTGAAAAGTCTGATTAATCTGATTAAAAATTTTAATCATTTGACAGCCCTTATATATATATTAGTGGTGGGCATAGATTATTTTTTTTAATCTAGATTAATCTCACTGTAATCTTGAAATTAATCTAGATTAAAATGGCTAATTTGAATTCTGCCAAAGGCATTCAGAATATGTGTGCTACCCAAATAATGACTAAAAGTAAGTCTTTGAGAACGGGTTTCTCAAGCCAGGTGGCGCATTAGACCAGGGGCTCATCTCCTGTTTCCAAAATGCATCACAAACTGCTTGACAATTGCATTTACAACACAATTAACTATACAAACTTGTGTAACTAACAATTCCTACACTGCATTTACTTCTGCGTAAAAGGCTGCCCGACGTGTGCGTTGCAGTTAAATACACAGATGCACACGGGCATGGATAAACTGCGTTGCATTTTAGAAGCGTCAATTCAGTTGTTGCATATAGTTTAATGTCTTTATTTCGGGATTATCAAAGTAAATTATAACTCAAGAGTCTAGCAACGCCCCTGCCCTGAAGCAAACCCGGCGTCTTCATAGCTGCATCCATGTTAGCACGTCTCGTTTGATGTGGTAATTTCACAGTAGGCATACACACAGGTTTGAAGACTCATTCTCGCCCCCTTCAGTGCAATTCGGCTAGGTATACATCTGCGCTAAAATTTCAAGGTGAAAGTCATCATAGCTTGCGTAGTATAGACCCAGCTCCCAACCCAACTTTGAGAATAGATTAACGGCGATATTTTTTTTTATCGCCCAATAAGAGTCTCACGTTTACGCCGAAAACGGCCCACCACTAATAAATATATATATATTCAGTGGCAAAAACAGGCTTCTATACTGAGCAGTGTCCAACTCCCAAAATGTTTATATTTCTCTATGGTAGCGAGTCTGGCCTCGTGTGTTCTGAGGTCATCCTTGGTAAAAGGACAGTGCTGCCCCACCTCGCCCTGCAGTCAACAGCTGTTCCTCCCAAGCCGAACCAGTCCCTGTTAGATTACTGATTAACCCGTCCCAGCACATCACATCCTGCTTAACCAACTGTGTCAAAACAAAGTCGCAACTTCCCCTAAGCATCCCCATTTTGTTCCTCCAGCTGGAAGCTCCACAAACGCATCCTCACAGAGCTGCAATCATAGCCCAATCTGTTAATTGCAGTCATTTCCTCTCTCTGTGGACCCAACTCCCTCAAACTCCCCAGACACTAATTAAAGCTGCTAATTTGAAGGGCTTATGAATTGCCATCCCAGAGTGAGATAGCTATGGATGCATCTGTACTGGGCTTACACTGAATCTCTTATTACAATCTGTAAGAATGTTAGTGCTGCGCTTTGAATTGCTTTTAACTCATAAAAATTACCATGGAATTGTTGCTTTTGAACACATACCATGGTAATGGCATTTGTTTTTGGACATATGCTTTGTGAAAGCGCAATGAAAATACTCAAATGTGTGTGTGCATATTGTCTGTTTTACAATAGGTCTGTCAAATGATTAATCGCGATTAATCACATCCAAATAAAAGTTTGTTTACATAATACATGTGTGTCTACTGTGTAGCCTATTTTTTATGTATTTATACATACTTAATAAATTTACACAGTGCACACGTTATGTAAACACAAACTTTTATTTTGGATGCAATTAATCGTGATTAATCATTTGACAGTCTTATTTTACAATGAGTTTATATGTGGCTCATCCAGTCAGAATTTAGAGTCAGAATCATAGGGTTCTATTTATATAATTCTATCAAGTTTATTTTTTTTATTATTTTTTTATTTTTTGTATATACAAACATTGTATAGTTTGTATGTATGTACAGTAGGGCTGCAACGATTCGTCGACGTTGTCGACAAAAATCGATAATAGAAATAGTCGACAATGAATTTCATTGTCGATGTTGTCGCCAGACAACCGAGTGAGGCATCTTACTGCCGAGAGTCGCACATACGCAGCTTCTATGCTGAGCGATAACATACAGAAATGGCGGCGTCCAACGCAGCAGCTGCGCGTACCAAAACACGCCCGTTTCACACATACTCCGTCTGCAGTGCGTTTTTTTTTCCACACCCATGTTAACGGATTAGAACGTTCACAATGTACGGACTGCAAACGCGTTCTGTGTGAAAGCAAAACGAGTCTGTGCTTCTTCTGCACCGCATACGTAACGCACACGGACTGTAGACGCACTGCAGACTGAGTATGTATGAAACAGGCGTAAAGTTTGGGAGCATTTTAGCCTGCTACGGCGAATTAAAATATTACCTGCATGGTTTGTAAAGCAGTCCTTGCGCATCACGGCAGCACCTCTGTGATGCAAGAACATTTAAAGAGAAAGCACGTCGGACAGTTGAATGAAACGGAGTTTGGCTGGCCTCGGTAAGATTTAAATAAAAGCCAATACGTTTTGTTTTGGATATACATTTTTGTTTACTGTTTTATTGCTGCTGATGGTTTACAGGAAGAAAATGTTTACTTGATTTTAATTTATTTTTTTCTTAAAAAACAAATGTGCCTGTCCATTAAAAAAATTATAGAGTTTCTTAATTTATGCATTTATGTCTGTACTGACCGAGCACTGTGCCTAATTGGTTTTAGACAGGGCATTTTTATTTACTTTTAGTATGAATTGGCCTATCAGCAGCAAAATATGCATTTTTCATTGAAGTACCCCCTTCTTTCTTGTGTTTACTATAATTTTCCACATAATTAAAGCAATCTCATGCTAAATTTGAGAAAAATTGAATAATTATCCGATTAGTCGACTAATCGTTTCAATAGTCGGTGACTAGTCGACTATTAAAATAGTCGTTAGTTGCAGCCCTAATGTACAGTTGAGTTCAAAACTTTACATACACCTTGCAGAATCTTCAAAATGTTAATTATTTGACCAAAATAGGAGGGATCATACAAAATGCATGTTATTTATTTAGTACTGACTTGAATAAGATATTTCACATAAGGTGTTTACATATAGTTCACAAGAGAAAATATTAGTTGAATTTATACAAAATTACCTTGTTCAAAAGTTTACATACACTTGATTCTTAATACTGTCTTGTTACCTGAATGATCCACAGCTGTTTTTGTTTTTTTTGTTTAGTGATAGTTGTTTATGAGTCCCTTGTTTGTCCTGAAAAGTTAAACTGCCCGCTGTTCTTCAGAAAAATCCTTAAGGTCCCACAAATTCTTTGTTTTTTCAGCATTTTTGTGTATTTGAACCCTTTCCAACAATGACTATGATTTTGAGATCCATCTTTTCACACTGAGGACAACTGAGGGACTCATAGGCAGCTATTACAGAAAGTTCAAATGCTCACTGATGCTCCAGAAAAGAAAGAAAAATGATTCATTAAGAGTCGGGGGTGTAAACTTTTGGAATTTAAAGATCAGGGTAAATTTAACTTATTTTGTCTTCTGGGAAACTTGTATATATATCTTCTGTAGCTTTTGAAGGGCAGTACTAAATGGAAAAAAAAATAAGAAAAATGTGAACATTTTCATTCTGTTCAAAAATTTTCACCCCCTGGCTCTTAATGCATCGTGTTTTCTTTCTGGAGCATCAGTGAGTGTTTGAACCTTCTGTAATAGTTACATATGAGTCCCTCAGTTGTCCTCAGTGTGAAAAGATGGATCACAAAATCATAGTCATTGTTGGGAAGGGTTCAAGTTAGGGCTGTCACTATCGATTATTTTGGTAATCGAGTAATCTGTCAATTATTCTAACGATTAATCAAGTAAAGTGCAATCGAGGATTTTATTTTTTTTTATCGAATACTCGAATAGAATCGAGGAATCATTACAGCCCTAGTTCAAATATAATATATACAGTTGCAATCAAAATTATTCAACCCCCTTGACATGCAAGACATTTTGTTCCAGATAATTTGTTTTTCTAAAAACAAATCTACCAAGGCATTTGTACACTATTAAATAAAGTATTTTAATACACATTTGAGTAATTCTGAGAACATAAATAGATAAATAATGGAAAAAAAAATCATTTGGCTCTAAACGTTCATGTTCAAAATTATTCAACCCCCAAAAGTAAAATTTGGTGTAGAATCTTTTATTATTTAAAACCACCAATAAACGCTGTTTGAAAGTGTTTAGAAGCATTGATCACCTCTCTACTGCAATCTTGGACCATTCCTTGGCTGAATAAACTTTTAGATCACGGATAATCTTTGTTTTTCACTTTGCCACTGCTTTCTTCAAATTCGACCAAATATTTTCAATGAGAATTAAATCTGGAGCCTGAACAGGCCGCTCAAGAACATTCTGTGACTGATCCCTGAACCAAGCATAAGTAGATTTGGATGTTTACTTTGGGATGATTGTCCTGCAGGAAAGTCCATTGATCATCATCTTCGGTCTTTGTACCAAAGGCATCACAATTCTTGTCAAAATGGTCTAATACTTCAAAGAATCCATGGTTTCCTTCATACGGTCATGTTTTCCACTTCATGCTACAGTAAAACAACCCCATAATTGGATCAGCCCACCTCCATGTTTGACCATGGAGATAGTGTTCTTCTGCTCATTAGTTTTCCCTGTTTTTGCACCAGACAATCCGCTGATCTATACGTCCAAAATGTTCTAGTTTGGTCACATCACTCCATAAAACATTCTTCCAGAACTCCACAGGTCTATCCAAATAAATTTTAGCATATTCAAGCTGACCTTTTTGTTCTTCTTGATCAAGAATGGTATTCGCCAAGATGCCCCAACATGAAAGCCATGCTTGTCTTATATTCATCTTCTACTCTGGAATGAAATATTTTTCCTCCTTTCATCGGGTCATCTTGCAAGTCTTTGGCTGTACATTGCAGGTTTTTCTCAGTTTCTCTGATCAAACATTTTATGAAATTGTGCATTTTTGGTTCAACACCCTCAAAGGTTTTCTGGTACAACACACTTTAAACTAAGGAATAAGGCCTTTAATGTCTTAGAAATCTTCACGTAGCCTTAGACTTTATAATATAATAAAACTCTTTCTTCTCTATAGCTTTTGTGAAAGCTATGTTGACTTTACCACATTTGCTACTCAACTTCAGCACATGCATGGGATAAATGTATAGATGTGTAACGTCTCAAGCTGATTCAGTTTTTCTTATAGTTTCTAAAGGCTTAATTGTGTTTAAGGATAATTTTGTTCCCTACCACAAAAATAAATGACTTAAACGGCAATGTTGAATAGGGGTTGAATAATTATGACAGCTGTGTTATTAAAAAATCCTATAATATTGACATTGTCACTTATAATATGCCAGTAAACTGTTGTAGATGGAATTTTTATAAAGTCCTGAAACTTTAGACAAGCGTTTATTTGTAAAGTACTGCAGTTTCTGGGGGGTTGAATTATTTTGATTGCAATTGTGTGTATATATATACGCATACATTTTTTATTTACTTGTATGTTTTAGTCATATCACTCACTGCTGTATGATGGACCCCTATAGGCTAAGCGGAAGTGCTTGACAGAAACTGAACTTTGTTTTTTAAGTGCTGCCGTTAGTCTGTGGTAACAGTGGTAAAACATTTGCTCTCTCTCTCACGGTTTCGTATGGGCTATTTATATAACATGAGATGAGCCTTCAATCAGGGGTATGCGGGCAGTTTCTGCACCACACCTCCTCGCTCTTTTCTCTCTCTCACTCCATTACATACACACTACATCACGCACTCTCCATGTGCTGACTCTACTGTTCTTCCACAAGAGTTGTCAACCTGTTGTGGCCAAGCCCTTCCCTCTGTGCTTAGGCATTGTTATTGGACGAGCTGTTTGTGTTCAAGGGTTGTTGTGGAGACCAGGTGGTTGGGCGCTGTGTAGGTTGGCTCACGAGAGGCCAGGAGGGCGACGCTCCACAGCCTCCACGGCTGAGCAACACAAAGCATCTTCTGTTCTCCTTTGCGATCTGTTTGTGTGTCAGGGTGTGCGCACACCTGGCAGGCAGTGTGGGAATTTGGCATTGAGACGTATATGAAACTAATGAAAGTCCAATGTAATGAAAAGACTCATTTGGGTGAAAGATCTCTGTATAATCAGCCAATTCATGTTTCTAAACTGTGGACGTTTGAGTATCTGCTTAATAGTGATGTAACCTGATTCCTTTAATGTACATTGAATGTAGGGTTGGGAATCAATAGCCCTTATACAGAACCAGTTCCATTACAAGGATGGTTGATTTTCTATTGAGCAGCATTGGTGAAAGAAATTGTTTTGCTGAGCTTGCAGTATATTTTGAATTTGATGGAAAAAATTGAAGGCTGTAGAGTAAAAGACAGTTATTTCTATTATGTTGTTCTCGTTGAGTTAACACAACCGTCAAGTATACTAGAACCAGTGTAGGGCAACTAGTGAACAGATGACTCTAATAAGTGGTTTTTGTTAATGAATCTTATGAGTCAGTCTCAAACTATTGAGCTTTCAGTTTGAATCAACCTAACAACTCACTCTCACAGTGAATCACAGAGTAGTTTCTGATTTACTAAACTTGAATGATATTTTTTGTCATCAATAGCTGTGTGCTTAAGGCTTGTAAGAATTAAATTAGAGTAATTATTGACTTATTGATACACTATGGTGTTCAAAAGTTTGAGTCAGTAAGGTTTTTTTGTTAAATATTTTTTTTTAAAAGTCTCCTTTTTCTCAAGACTATTTACTTGATCAAAAAACTGTAAACAAGAGTCTTTTGTTTAATATTTTATTTAGTATGTACTTAGACCAGAATATGGTGCAGGGTAAAACTGTGCTAGATCGTCAACATCCGTATTTTAGTTCTGCAACAGCTGATGCTTCCCTGTTGCCTCACTTCATAACACTTCTGCTTTCCTCATATATCTGCACTAAGCTATGAACTACTTTTGTAGTGGTGTTTGTCATGAGAAAAAGCACCAGAGAAGTCATGTTGTCCCATTTGTGTTCAAACAATCAAAGTGGCTTGTAAAGTGGTTGCGACCTAAAAATGATTGGTTGTGAGTGTGTATATAACGTTACTCACACTACCTTGTGTTAAATTAAAGAGAGAGTTCATACAAAAATGAAAATTCTGTCATTAATTACTCACCCTCATTTCGTTCCCAACCCGTAAGTCCTTTCATTTTTGATGAAGTCCGAGAGCTTTCTGACACTGCATAGACTCCAAGGCAACTGAAACATTCAAGGCCTAGAAAGGTAGTAAGGACATTGTTAATATAGTCCATTTGACATCAGTGGTTCAACAAAAATAATGACTTTATTCAACAATTTTTCTCTTCTGTGTCAGTCTGCGATGTGAGTTCACGACTATAGCACAATGCGTATATGTGCATTCCTCTGCTTGTAAACAAAACATTAAAAAGTGTTCTCATGTATTGAACCACTGATGTCACATGGACTAATTTAACAATATCCTTACTACCTTTCTTGGCCTTGAAAGTGTCAGTTGCTGTCTATGAAGGGTCAGAAAGCTCTTGGATTTCGTAAAAATATCTTAATTTGTGTTCCAAAGATGAATGACGGTCTTATCGGTTTGGAACGACACGAGGGTGAATAAATAATGACAGAATTTTTGTTTTTGGTGATCTATGCCTTTATAATCTATTATCAATCATACATAAAATCACAACATTTAAATGAATGGTTTACTCAAAATTGATATCAAACCTTATTCAATATATCTCAGATTGACATACAGTTGAGGTCAAAAGTTTACATACATTTTGCAGAATTTCAATTTGCTAATTATTTGACCAAAAAAGAGGGATCATACAAAATGCATGTAATTATTTTTATCTAGTACTGACCTGAATAAGATATTTCACATAAAAGACATTTACATATACTGTATCCCACAAGAGAAAACAATAGTTGAGAGCCAGGGGTGAAAACTTTTGAATTTGAAGATCAGGGTAAATTTAACTTATTTTGTCCTCTAGGAAACATGTAAGTATCTTCTGTAGCTTCTGAAGGTCAGTACTAAATGAAAAAATATGTTTAGGCAAAATAAGGAAAGATGTACACATCTTCATTCTGTTCAAAAGTTTTCACCCCCGGCTCTTAATGCATCGTTTTTCCTTCTGGATCATCAGTGAGCTTTTGAACCTTCTGTAATAGTTGCATATGAGTCTCTCAGCTGTCTTCAGTCATTGTTGAAAAGGGTTTAAATACATATACATCACTAAACCTGGATCATTCAGGTAACAACATAGTATTAAGAATCAAGCGTATGTAAATTTTTGAACAGGGTCTTTTTTTTTTTTTTTACTATTTTTTTCTTGTGGACTGTATGTAAAAGTCTTTTATTTGAAATATCTTATTCAGGTCAGTACTAAATAAAAAATAACATGCCTGTTTGTATGATCCCTCTTATTTTGGTAAAATAATTAAAGCAGATTCTGCAAGGTGTATGTACACTTTTGACTTCAGCTGTGTTTAATAAAAGAGCTACAGCGTAAAGCAAAATTTTTGATTAAAAATGGTCTGTATGTCATTCTAATCGAATGTTTGACTTTAGATGACTTGGAATATAGAAGACAAGACATAAGGGCCAGTTTTATTGTGCTTTTTGCGCATTTTGGAGCTTGATTGCACATACCCATTTACATTTATTCATATGGTATTGAACAGTTCTTCGGAAGTGTACTTTTTGCATTCCAGAGAAGAATGAAAGTCATGGAGCAACATCAACTGTTTCTAGTAAAAACATAACTGAAAGAAATTGCCATTGCCAAGTTGCCAAGAAATTGTGTTTGTTTGGTTGAGGAGAGTGTAGTTTCTTGACAAAGTGGTGTTTTAAAAGCAGGAGGCGGTTGAGTTTTCTCTGTATTGCAGTCATTAGTGGTCCCAGGCATTCCCTCGTCTGAAACCTCATCCTGGACAGGTGGTATGACCTCTCCTTCAGCTGAAGACATTCCAGGCAGGGCTGCAGGGGTTAGGATTACCCTTCATCAGACACATGGAAGGCCGGTCTGGGCCTCAGCGTGTCTGTGATCATAGAGTTGTACATTAGGCCTGTCCCAGTCAGTGTCACACATATGTTCCTCACAGATGTTTGATCTGCTTGTGAAATATCTGCGTGCCAAGTTACTCTTGCAAACATCATGATGTGTGAACGGTGGTGTACCACACATGCTGATGCAACACTGGCTTGACTCATCTGTTATACCTTTTTGTTCTCGCATAAAGAGTCAACACATGCCTTATTGCTTAAATATTACTCCAGATGTCTCACAAACATGATGATATCACATCATCATCCTGTATCTCCATAGAAGAGGAGCTTGAATCTAACACATGCACGCTCACTTCCTGCTAGTCTGTCTGAACCTTTGCTGACCTCTTGGGTGAGCGCTATTCGTGGGCCCCGGCTCCATTACGGGGTCACAAACTGGCAGCTTTTCGGATCAGCTGGCAGCCACCCTGAAGTAATTGTTTTCAAGCTGTGCTGCTGCACAAACAAACATATGGGAGCAGCACATAGGACCACGTCTAGGACACCCACATGGTTACAGTCTTATTACACCCTTTCTGGAGCCCAGGTGTCTCTATACACACCACGGCTCACTGCTGTTAAAAGAATTGCTGTCACAGCTCAATGCGCATCTTCAAGGCCAAAATTATCAGCACAGAAGCCAGGGTATGATGTTTGTCTTTTTGTGTTGTTCTTCTTTTTTGTTTTGTAGTCGTAGGAATGGGTCACAATGGTTGAATTGTTATAATTAATACAATTTTAAAATGTAAAAATAGTTGTATGTATAAGCTAGCCATTAATTAATAAATTAATTTGTGATGTATATGTTATATGTAATGTTTTAAAATTGAGTGCTTAGAATGTTTTGAATAGTTGCTAAATATAGTATTTATATTTTAGATTGTCCCCACACAAATAAATACTAATAATGAATAGTAGTAGTAGTAGTAATACTATTAATAAGAGTCATAAAAACTTTTACTTAATAATAATTATTTTATTCTTGGTGGTGTTACAAACTTTCCATTTACTACTACTACTACTACTAGTGTTATTAATAATAATTACAACAATAATAATAATAGTGTTATTAATAATAATAATGTATCTATTCTTGTTGGTGGTGTTTGTACTCTCCATATATATATATACAAATTATTTACATATGGATAGTGCAAAACATCACCAAAAACAATAATGAAGTAAGTATTGTTTATTTGTTGTTGCTGTTGTTGTTGTTATAATAATAAATAAATTATACTATTATTATTATTAGTATTATTATTAGTATTATTATTATTATTATTATTATTATATGGAAAGTACAAAACACCACCAACAATAATAATAAATAAATTAGAACATTAAATAATGAAATTAAATTATAAACATCATTTCATTATTTTACTGAATTTATTTATTATTATTATTATTATTATTCTTGTATGTGGTGTTTTGTACTTTCCATATATTAACTTTTTAATTTAATAATTTATTATTGTATTTATTTATTATTATTAGTTTACATATTAATAATTTACATTTTCTTGTTGGTGGATAATATTATTGTAGTAGTAGTAGTAGTAGTAGTAGTAATAGTAGTGTTATGAATAATTATTATATATTATTAAGTTTAATTTAATATTTTTTCATTATTCTTGTTGGTGTTTTGTACTTTCCATATAATAATAGTAATAATAATAATACTGTTGTTTATAATAATAACATTATTTTTTATTTTATTTAATTATGTTTATTTTTATTATTATTATTATTATTATTATTATTATTATTATTATTATATAGTAATAATTCTAGTTGTTTATAATAACATTTTATTTTTTTATTTTATTTATTTAATTATGTTTATTATTATTATTATTATTATATAGTAATAATTCTAGTTGTTTATAATAATAACATTATTTTTTATTTTATTTATTTAATTATGTTTATTATTATTATTATTATATAGTAATAATTCTAGTTGTTTATAATAATAACATTTTATTTTTATTTTATTTATTTAATTATGTTTATTATTATTATTATTATTATTATTATTATTATTATTATTATTATTATATAATTCTTGTTGGTGGTGTTTTGTACTTTTAGTTTATTAATAATAATAATAATAATAATGATAATAATAATAATTATACAATTTATATATGTTATTTGTATCTTTTTTTTCTCCGTCTTTAACTTTTTTTTTTAAGCACCCTTGCTACAGCCATGAATATTTTTGGCTGTTGCACGACATCTCACATCTGTTTTTTCATCCCAAACGTTGCATTTTTAATATGGTGCGTCAAGTTAAAATAGTCCTTTCTTTTCAAAACAAGTCTTGAGACCTTTACTCTATTCCTTTGCGTTTCTTCTAGCTGCTAAATACGCCTCCATAAGAAGCTTGTCCAATTGAAGTCAGGTAAACCTGAAACCAGCCTTATTTTACAAAGCTTCATTAACACAGATTGGTCAACTAGTCATTCAGACAACTCATTAGTTATTTTAAAAATGTGTAGTTTTGCACATCCCTATTAAAAGGGAAGGCTTCATTTGTCTCTATCGTTTGTGTTTCCCCACAAAGGTCACCTGATCTAGCCTTCGGTGGTTGCATTTCCCTTCCAGAGAAATGAGTGTTTGTACTTTTTGGTACATTGTTCATGTCTTTCTTATGAAATATCATGCCGATACATTTATTTAGTGAGAGAGATACTGCCTTTTTGTGTGGTTTTTATTCATCACCTTGTCTCTTGACATTTTAACTGACCCTTTTTCTGTCATGTCAGGGTTTGAATGGTATCTGTCAGTAGCTACCGTCCCCCCTCACAGAGCATGTTGGGTAACATCCTTTGCGTGTACTCTGTCATTGCTGACGCTGCGCTTCGATCTAGAGGATATTTGGAGTGAAAGATGAGTTTGGCTGAGAAAGATGGGCACGCTGAACTCTGCAGAAATAACATTCTTGTTAAAATGAGTTTCTGCAGAGATTATGTAACAGGACATTTTGAAGGACTTTGTCAGGACAGATGTGATTTGCACGCTAGATTTCAGATGACATACTCACCCTTTACTAAATGTTCCCTTGCCCGAAAACCTTAGGGAGGGGGGCTTTATATACCGCTGCTATATTTAGCTGGAGATCACAGTAATTAGGTTTCTGAGCAAGTGTTAAATGTTTTGGCTTCTCAGTAGACTATGGACTCTCTAGTTGGTTTTGCTGTTACTTTGCCCATCCACATAGAGAAATAGTTTTCATTAAAAGAATGATTCAGACCACACATAAATAGAAAAAAATGTATTTTGAAAAAAGGTACATGGACGATTTAATTAATTTACATGACTTTTCAAGGTTTAGAATCTTCATATATGTGACCCTGGACCACAAAACCAGTCTTAAGTCGCTGGGGTATATTTGTAGCAATAGCCAAAAATACATTGCATGGGTCAAAATTTTTGATTTTTCTTTTATGCCAAAAATTATTAAGAAATTAAGTAAAGTTCATGTTCCATGAAGATATTTTTGTAAAATTCCTACTGTAAACATATCAAAATGTAATTTTTGATTAGTAATATGCATTGTTAAGAACCTAATTTGGACACCTTTAAAGGTGATTTTCTCAGTCTTTTAGATTTTTTTGCATCCTCAGATTTCTGATTTCAAATAGATGTATCTCAGGCAAATATTGTCCTATCCTAATAAACCATACATCAATAGAAAGCTTATTTATTGAGCTTTCATGTGATGTATAAATCTCAGTTTTGTCAAATTTAACCTTATGACTGGTTTTGTGGTCCAGGGTCACATATCCTCTTGTTGTTGTTTAAATAACAATTTTAATATTGAAGCCTGTCTCCGCCCCTGAATAAAGAGAAAAAATGAAATTGCGGCTTTTTATTTCACAATTCTGATTTTTTTTCCCACAACCGCAAGTTTGCATCTTTTAATACATAATTGCGTGATGTAAACTCGCAATTCGGACAATTTTCCTCAGAATTGCGTGACATAAACTGGCAACTCTGACTTTTTTCCTCAACTGTGTGTGATATAAACGGGCAATTCTGACATTTTTCCTGAGAACTGTGTGATATAAACTTGCGATTCTGAATTTTTTTCTCAGAATTGCATAATAATAAACTTGCTGGCAATTCTGTCATTTTTCTTCAGAACAGCGTGATATAAACTTCCAGTTCTGACTTTTTTCCCCCTCAGAAGTGTTAATGAACAATTCTGACTTCTGAGTTTTTTTTTTTTTTATTTAAACTTTTTCCTCTGTTTTGTTCTTCAAATTGTGTGAAATAAACTGGCAACTCTGACATTTTTCCTCAGAATTGCGAGATATAAACTCAAAATTTGATTTGTTTTCTCGAAATTGTGATATGAACTCACTGCCTGTGATATTCTGACATTTTCCTCAGAACAGCGTGATATAAACGTCCAGTTCAGACTTTTTTCCCTCAGAATTGCATAATATAAACTTGTGATTCTGTCTTTTTTCCTCCCATTTGTGTGATATAAGCTGGAAATTCTGACATTTTTTCCTCAGAATCGCGTGATATAAACTCTAAATTAGATTTTTCTTTTCTCAAAATTGTAATATAAAATCACACTTCTGACTTTTTTCTTCAAATTGGTGCCCTATAAACTCGCGTTAGAACTGCATGATATAAACTGGCAATTCTGACATTTTTCCTCAGAACAGCGTGATATAAACATCCAGTTCTGACATTTTTCCTCAGAATTGCGTGATATAAACTCACGCTTCTGACTTTTTTCTTCAGATTGGTGCCATATAAACTCACGTTAGAACTGTGTGTTATAAACTGGCAATTCTGACATTTTTCCTCAAGGTTTGTGATGTAAACTCATGTTTCTGACTTTTTTCCTCAATTGAGTGATATAAACTGGAAATTCTGATATTTTTCCTCAGAAAATTGACTTTCCACTTTTGGAAATGATATAAACTTGCGTTTCTGACTTTTTCATTCAGAATTGTGTGATAAACTTGCAATTCTGCTTTTTTTTTTAGAACTGTGTGAAGCTAAAATTTTTCTTTAGAATTGCGTGTTAATGAACAATTCTGCCCTTTTTTTTAGAATTTCATGATTTAAATTTATAAAATTTATTCCTCTGTATTGTGTGATACAGACTCACAATTCTGACTTTTTACTTTTTTACATAATATAAACTCACAATTCACAATAAACTCACAGGGTTTCTTTTTCCTTAAATTCGTAATTCTGACTTTTTTCTGAATTGCATGATATAAACTCGCATTTCTTACTTTTTCCTCTGTATTGTGTGATACAAACTCGCAATTCTGGCGTTTTTCCGTGAAAAATAAAGTTGCAGTTCTAAGAATTATTTCTCAGAATTGTGAGATTTATATTGCAAGGTTTATATCCTGTAATTCTAACTTTGTCTTGCGATTTTGAACTTTTAAAAAGATCAGTTAAATAAAATATGAAATTTGTTAATTGTTATGAATTTTATATGAATATTATAGTTGCATTACTTTTTTGTTGTTGTTGTAAAACCTGCAAATATTAGTGAACTACAAATTCCCAGGCCTTGAAAATGAAAATAAATGAATAATAATAATATAGTGTGAAAATCATAGGTTTTTTTTTTTTTTTTTTTTTTTTTGCTTATGCTGTACACAGAGCCTCAGGAAGCTAAATCCGCACTGCAGCTGCAATTAAGTCGAAAAACATTGCTTTAAAAAAGGTAATAGTTTAACCTAGGTTTTCTAAAGCTTTTAAATAGTTGTGATAATTCTCCAAACATTGCTGCAAATTAAGTGAAATAAATGAATCAGCAATGTATAGCCTTCCTAATGCGATCAAGACTAGTTCAGTGAGATGTAAATGAGAATTCTCAGCTCTGAAAACACTATTGAGTTCTTTCCAATGGCGGGAATAAAGGCCTTTGAGAGGCTGTTCCATCTGCTGGTTTTGAGAGATCTCTGATCCTCAATGTTCACTGGCCTTTTACTCTCCCCCGAGAGAAACCGTGATTTGCACATAGCTGGTATGAACAGGCGCAGATGAAGCCAGAATGCCAAGGCAGTGAATCTGTACAGGATGCAATTAAAATTCCTGAAATAAATCTCCTTCGCCGCTGCATTGACAGTCAGCGGATGATGCCGGCTGATGAGGTTTAAATAACACTGATACACAGAGATTAAAATAGACAAGTATTTTGGAAATTCAGATGCTGGTGGCACACAATTTACACATTTGTAATGCAAATATTGGTGTCGTTGAACTGGGTTATTTTCGAATCTCCTGAGCCTGGAGAATCTCAATATGCATAGATAATTATGGAAGATATTGTGTTCCATCAGATGGAGTTGTCAACTGCTTTCCCAACAGCTTCACACGTTTCTTAATGGCATATGAAATCTCTGGAGAAGTCGCTTTATCTCACCCGTCCATATGTTATATGCTGCCACTGTGCCTCTGAGCGCGAGCTGTCGTCTCAAACAGACAGGCTTTAGATTGGACGGGCTCCCTCCACTCCCACACATTTCACCTCCATCTTTCCGCGGCCGCCTTGAGTGGAACGCCGCCAGTCTCCGTCATTTGCCTTCCAGCACTTATCCAAACACCCATTAAAGCATGTCTGTTTACACAGTTGTATGCTTGTTTGCAGAGCAGTAAATAGAAAGACTGTTTGCGTCGTTGTCAATGTTGAGCTTGATCTCTCTTAACCTTTTTTTGTTCACACCTAGGGCTGGGCTTTATTACCAGTAGTCAAAATGTATTCATTATGGGCTGTCTCTGGTGAGGTAACATTAAGTAACATTGCGAATACCATTAAAGGGATAATTCAGCCAATAATTACATTTATGTCATCATTCAATCAACCTCATGCCATTCATGACTTTTTCCATGGAAAATTAAAGGAGGTGTTTAGCAGGAGTTTGTCCAAGCTGCTTTTTCCATAAAAAAAATCTAAAAATCTATCTATTCTTTTTAAAGAAGAATTTATTTTAAATGCAGTAAAACCAGTAATATTATTAAAAACATCAAATAAATATATATCAAATATATTGATTATTTAAAATTATAAATAAATACAAATAAATAAAATTAAATCAAAGTGTGAGTAAAAAAATGCGGTTGCATATAAATTAAAATTATTAAATATAATTTGCTTTATTTTTATTTAGTTTTTTTGTCTAATTAATTAATTTATTTATTTTAAATTATAAATAAATACAAATAAATAATTAAATCAAAGTGTGAGTAAAAAAATGCTGTTGCATATAAATTAAAATTATTAAATATAATTTGCTTTATTTTTTTTGTCTAATTAATTAATTTATTTATTTATTTTAAATTATAAATAAATACAATAAAATTAAATCAAAGTGTGAGTAAAAAAATGCTGTTGCATATAAATTAAAATTATTAAATATAATTTGCTTTATTTTTATTTAGTTTTTTTGTCTAATTAATTAATTAATTTATTTATTTTAAATTATAAATAAATACAAATAAATACAATTAAATCAAAGTGTGAGTAAAAAAATGCTGTTGCATATAAATTAAAATTATTAAATATAATTTGCTTTTTTTTGTCTAATTAATTAATTTATTTATTTATTTTAAATTATAAATAAATACAATAAAATTAAATCAAAGTGTGAGTAAAAAAATGCTGTTGCATATAAATTAAAATTATTAAATATAATTTGCTTTATTTTTATTTAGTTTTTTTTTTTGTCTAATTAATTAATTAATTTATTTATTTATTTTACATTTTTAAATCTACTATAGCAGCTTGGTCTATATGACAGAACAGGTTTCTAAAAAAAAAAAAGCCAGAAAAAAATACATTGACTTTTTTTTTTTTTTAATTTAATAAATTTATTAAGGTATTTATTTATTTATTTATATTACATTTTAAATCTACTAAAGCAACTCTATATGACTAAAAAATGGTTTCTCTTATCTGAAAAAAAGCCAGAAAAAAATACATTGATTTATATGACGTAAATAAAAAAATAAATAAAATTGAATCGTAGTGTGAGTAAATATATGCATTTAAATTATAATGATTAAATACAGTTTTCTTTATGGATTTTTTTCTTATTAATTTTATTTATGGATTTTTCTATTTAATTTACATTTTAAATCTACTATGGCAGCTTGGTCTATATGACTGAAAAGGTTTCTCTTAAAGACTGTAAAAAAAAAATTGAAAGTATTAAATATAGTTTGCTTTAGGTTAATTTCTTTATTTAATTAAGTAATTTATTTATTTAACATTTTTAAATCTACTATAGCAGCTTGGTCTATATGACTGAAAGGGTTTATCTTATCTAAAAAAAAAACAAGAAATAAAATACATTGATTTATATGATGTACATAAAATAAAAAATTAAAAAATAAGTAAAATTGAATCATAGTGCGAGTTAAAAAAAAACTGTTGGTGCATATAAATTAAAATGATGAAATATAGTTTGCTTTATTTGTATTTTATTTCATTAATTAAGGAATTTATTTATTTTACATTTTAAATCTACTATAGCAACTTGGTCTATATGACTGAAAAGGTTTCTCTTATCTGAAAAAAGCCAGAAAAAATTACATTTGATTTATATGCATAAATAAAATAAATAAATACAATTTAATCATAGTAAAAAATAATCATAATCATGAGGAAAAAAATGCTGTTGGTGCATATAAGTTAAATATAGTTTGCTTTATTTTATTTTATTTTATTTATTTATTTTAAATCTACTATAGAAACTTGACCCGTATGACTGAAAAGGTTTCTCTTGTCTAAAAAAGCCAGAAAAAATACTATGAAAATAGTTAAAATAGTCAATTTCTTTGATTAATTTCACTAAGCTCTATTACTGACACTTTTAATCAAACTGTTGCATAAACTGTTGCTGAATAAAAGAATAAAAAAATAAATCATAGTAAAAATGGAAAAATAAGTATGCAAAATGCTGTTGGTGCATATAAATTAAAATTATAAAATAGTTTTTTTACTGTTTTTTTCACCATTACACAATGAACATTTTAAATCTACTATAGCAACTTGCTCTATATGACTGAATTGTAGATTTATATCAAATATTATCAAAACTATGAAAATATTGACCATATCTTTTATGTATTTCATTCTATTCGCACCCACTTTCAGATTTTTTCCTAGGTCTCTATTTTGGTCAGTTGCTCTCTTTCTGAATCTTTCCATCAGTTCTCTGTCCCACTCTATCTCCAGATCTCACGGTGTTCAAAGAGCCAGTGTTTTTTCTTTCTCCCTTGTGCATTTTCATCATAGCGTTGGTTTAGGCTGATAGCTTATGTGGAAAATAGTCGTGGGCAAGACGACTGCGTTCATTAAACGGAGTGGGGATGCAGCAGTCACACCCGTCCTCTTGAGACACATTGCGTCACTTTCTTCTCCGTCTGTGTGCTGTTAATTTAGTCATGCGGCCTGGGAAAAACTCTAGCGCAGCCGCTATTGGCCCAGTCGGCTGATCCAGAGTGACATCAAGGCGGGCTGACCTCTGACCTTGAGTACTGACATGTTCTTTCTGTGTCTCGCTCTGGTCAAGCGTACAGCAGAACTGTCAGCCAGAACTGATTGATGAAGCTTAGCGAAGGTCTAAATGATCAATTAATAGACTTGGAGGACCAAATGTTTTCTGACAAGTGCTTCCACTCGTTAACATGACCGTTCCCAAAATGCACTTAAGGTGACCTAGAATGCATCTAATCACTCAGTTTTTGCTTTTAAAAAGCAGATGTTTCCCCTAACAGGGATTGTTTGTTTGCTCTGAGAGAGATGCAAAGAATTATGAGCTTCCTGGTGTCATTTTTCCCCCTCCTGTACAAGCGGTGGTTGCTTAAGCACATGAGCGACATTGTAAACTAATATAGTGCTGCCCTCTACAGTCAGCAGTGTGCGAACACCATACAGTTCAGTTTCAGCTCTTCAAAACTGAAATCAAAGTTTACATTAAGGCACTTTCTTGGTCTTATTGTGGGACTATATTATTATTATTATTATTATTATTATTATTATTTTTAAATAAATAGTTTAATTCAGCAAGGGTAAAATAAATTGTTAAATGACATTGCAGCACAGCTGTTTTGAACAGTTTTGGTTAATGTACTACTGAATACACTGTTCTGCTAATTTATGCTGTCTGAACCAAAGAAAAACATGTGGAAGCTGCTAAATCTTATAGAGGACTTAGTAAGCAGGAAGGGATGTATTATTTTGGCAAACTAAAGTTAATAAGCAGTAAAGATATGTATGAGCAGTATTAATTAAGATACTAGCCTAATATTTCACCTGCCTGACCAGGAAATGATAAGAACAAACACAAATGTTGTCAAGGGTCTTGCTTCTGAAGGGCAGTACTAAATGAAAAAAATAGGATATTTAGGCAAAATAAGAAAAATGTACACGTCTTCATTCTTGTTCAAAAGTTTTCACCCCCGGTTCTTAAAGGTCCCATATTGTCAAAATCGAAATTTCCTGGCTTTTTTCATGATAATTGAGGTCTAGGGGCTATGTAACTACCATATGAGAATCAATCCACAGTAAACTGTCAATCCACAGTAAACTGCACACAGCCTGCTTAAAGTAGCTGTTCATTTTCACGAGCCGCTGTGACTTCCGTAACGATGTGATGTCCGATCTACTCAAGTCACCGCCCCGAGCGCCAACCACCGTCCCACCCTCCTTTTGTCAAACCCAGACAACAAGGCATCCATTCCATTATTGAGCAACAACAACACGAAAACAAGTGGAGAAAACCCTGTTCAGTCGATAGATGTCAGGCTACGATCATTGCACAGGCTTCAGAACAACGTGAATATAAGAGACCAGAGGCACGTCAACTTCAGCCTCTTTCACACAGCGATTCCGGTAAATACACGGATAATTTTTCCCACGATTTGTTCCGGAATTGTTTAATTTGGTTCATTCACAGTTGTTTTCCGGAATCTGTGCGTGCTTTACACACAACCCATAAAGACATGTGACGTTTGGATGTGAGATGTAATGCGACGCATACGTTTCACGAAACTGAAACTAACCTGAACAAACTGTGCTTCGGCGCTGATAGTGAAGAGCTGGCTCTGCCTGATCGCTGCTTCATTCCACTTTGCACGTATTTTTTTTGTCGTGAAGAGTCGCATGATAACGTGCATCATCACTACAACACTGCCTTTATGGCTCTGGCTTTTGTTCACACAACGCTCGTTCTCGTAATTTTCCAGAATCAGCGCGCATTGTGAAAGGGGCTTTACTAAAGCAACAGTTATGTAGCTTACTGCATTTGGTGTTTGAAAAAGAAAAAAACATTAATGATCATTTTGAAATATCCTGTTGAGTAGCAGGCTAGGCTCTCTCTATTGCTCTGAGCTCGCTTACAGCATACATGACCGTAGTTACCTGTGATTGGCCTGGCTGTGCGTCACTCATAAAAAAAACAGGCCAATCAGAAGAGAGGCTCATGAATATTAATTAGATGGGTCAAAATCGACCTGTTTTTGACAGAGCTCCTAAAAAAGGAGCTGTAAAAATATATTGAGATGGATTTTGGCACTTATACCGCAAATATATATTCTTAAGGACATCAACAACTAAAATAAACCTCCAGAAATGTGTACAATATGGGACCTTTAAAGAAACGTTTTTCCTTCTGGAGCATCAGTGAGCATTTGAACCTTCTGTAATAGTAGCATATGAGTCCCTCAGCTGTCCTCAGTGTGAAAAGATGGATCTCAAAATCATTCAGTCATTGTTGGAAAGAGTTCAAATACACAAACATGCTGAAAGACCAAAGAATTTGTGGGAAGTGAAGGATTTTTCTGAAGAACAGCAGGCAGTTTAACTGTTCAGGACAAACAAGGGACTCATGAATAACTATCACTAAAAAAAAAAAAAAAAAAAAAAAGGCTGTGGATTATTCAGGTAACAACACAGTATTAATAATCAAGTCTATGAGAACTTTTGAACGAGGTCATTTTTATAAATTCAACTATTATTTTCTCTTATTAACTATATCTTATTCTGGTAAAGTAATTAAGATTTTGCGAATTCTGCAAGGTGTATGTACACTTTTGATCTCAACTGTATGTATTATCCAATCAGAAATGTTGAAGGCAGATTTCTGCCAAAGAGATTCGTTTGAGACAACACTATCTGTTTGTCCTCACCATGGAGGACAGTTGTAGAGACTGTTATTTTTACAAATCCATTTGGTGCTCCTAGTGATGCAGAAATTGCTCACAGTGGCTTTTAATGAGTCCAGCGTGACTCATTTTCTTATGAGCAGCATCATTGTCCAGTCTATTTTTGTGATGTGAACTGGTGATTAAATGAAGAGAAGAGAGTCTGTGCCTCTCGGAGGGCCCTTGTCTATTTCTGCAAGATGTGAGGGAATATGTAGCCGCATATTTTGGAAGTCTCATTAAAATCTTTACTCAGTCCTGAAGTTTTGGTCTGAAGACGATCATTGCTGACATGATGAAAGCCTGTTTTTGTGGTGGTCCTTTTCTGTGGCAACCAATTTTGAGGTGTTTTTTCTGTCCCATGTGCACAGATGTGAAGGGGCCGCCCAGTCACCGCTTCTCCTGCGGCCAGTCGCCGTTCACGGAGCCCTGCGTTTGGGAGAGGAAGTACTGCATCCTGACCGATAGCCAGCTCATCCTGCTCAACAAGGAGGAAGAGGTAAGAGCGCTCCTTCCCTATGCTTTATCCCCTCATTCTTCTCTCTTCCTCTCCCTCAGAATGAAGATAGGAGGACAGTTAAATGAAGACACGCAGATGATGTTTGTGCTTTGTTGTGCATTTCCCCTTGTGGGGGTTAAATGCGTCGTTTCGTTTGCGGATGTCATTTGGATTTGGATGGGATTAGTTTTCCAGACATTTGAGTTACTACAGTTATTATGTCTGTGATTCAGATGAAATCACAAAGTAAAAGCTGACCTGCTAGGGATAGTCCACTCAAAAATGAAAATTCTGTCATCATTTACTCACCCTAATGTTGTTTTTCTTCTGTGGAAGAAGATATTTTGAAGAAAGTTGGAAGTCAAAGGAGACCAAAAAATACTTGGTTACCAACGTTCGTCAAAATATATTATTTTGAGTTTAGAAGAAGAAAGTTCATGCAGGTTTAGAACAACTTTATGGTGTGTAAAAGACAGAATTTTTATTTTTGAGTGAACTGTACCTTTAAGAAAAAGTAGCCCCACCCAAATTGGTTTTGATAGTTAAACAGCCTCATTTTGAACAGTTTAATCATTTGTCGTCCTCTTTAATGAGTTCCAACACATTACTCTTCTTGTGCAGGCCAACCGATTTCACCTTGAGGTTATGAAAGGGAATAATCAATTTACTTGATGTATTAAATAGTTTCTGATTGACAGGTTTCTTTCAAATACATTTATATGGATAGTTAATTAGTAGCACAGTCAGGAAAATGGGCTTTCTGGCCCGCTGTTAGAATGTTCGCCCTGTGACCTCCACCCACTGACCTCTGAACTCTGCCTTGTTCCCAGATGCCATCTGAGGTCCATGAAAGCCCCACAGCATCCTCCTCAAAGGGTCGCAGCCTGAGAAGGACAGTCAGTGTGCCCTCTGAAGGACAGTTCCCAGAGTATCCACCAGAGGGAACCTCCATGTTAGGTAAGATTTATGTGGCGCTTCTGTTAGTTATGATAACAAAACTGCTGTTTGTGGTCTCTGTCAGGCAGAATAACAACATGAATATTTAAGATGAAAAGCTTAAATATTCCATGGAAAACTTGAATATATTAGAGAATTTTGATAGGGTTCATCAGAGAATGTTAGTGATGTTTATACACTACCAGTCAAAAGTTTTTGAACAGTAAGTGTTCAAAAACACAAACACAATGTTTTTTCAAGAAGTCTAATTGTACAAAAATTGCACAATTTTGAAATATTTTTACTATTTGAAATAACCAATCTCTATTTGAATATTTTATTTTAAAGTGTAATTTATTTCTGTGATCACAGCTAAATTTTCAGCATCACACGATCCTTCAGAAATCATAATATGCTGATTCGCTGTTCAAGAAACATTTAAAACAGTTGAAATTATAGAAATGAATACTTTTATTTAGCAAAGATGCTTTAAATTGATCAAAAGTGATGATAAAGACATTCATAATGTTACAAAAGATTTCTATTTCAGATAAATGCTGTTCTTCTGAACTTTCTATTCATCAAAGAAACCTGTAAGAAATCTACTCAGAATATTAGAATGATTTCTGAAGGATCACGTGACTAGAGTAATGATGCTAAAAATTCAGCTTTGAAACAGGAATAAATTAGTTTTTAAAATATATTCTTATAGAAAGCAGGTATTATAAAAAGTAAAAAATATGTGTAAACGCTGATTCAAACAGTAACAGAACCTCTCTTGTTACTTCTGACAAAAGCTTTTTTGCCCTGTCTGTAGGCTTTTAGAGATGAAGCTTATACTTGTGGAATCAAATGGCACTCTTTTACCATTTACTGTACCTTTAAGATGTTGTTAAGCAGCCACGCTCACACTGCAGCTTCTAGCATACGGATTTGTGCTCTAGCAGGCAGAGCATGAGGTGAATCACGAACAAAAATCACGTCAGTAGGTGCATTTCTAACACCAGAGCCATTACTCCTGAATCCACTGCCACAAGCATGGAGGATCAGGATAACAAAGCAGTGGATTTAACCATAACACCGCAGGCCGGGCCCGGGCTTAGAGGAAAAACACCAGATTGGGGGCGAAAATATGCATGCTAAAAACTGCAGAATATTTCACAAAACAAAAGATCAGTTGTACAACAGTATCAAATGCAGAATTATTCGCATACATACACACCGCCCTCATTGTATGACTTCTGTGAAAAACAAAATAAGATGTTCTGAAGAATGTTTCATCTGTTTTTGTTTATAGAATGATAGTCATTGACTTTCATTATATGGACAAAATGTCTTATTTTGTGTTCAAAAGAAAGTTTTTAATGGCAAGAGGGTAGGTAAATGATGACAATATGTTTATTTTTGGGCAAACTATCCCTTTAATCCAAACTGCCTCAGATGGACGCTCCCTATTCAGAATTTTCAAAGTTCAAGTTGTTCTGAAAGCAAGTTAATCATCTGATTCACCTCACATCCGCACCTTTTTCTAATGATGATTCATTATGTTTGAGTAATTTTGGTACGTTTGATCCCGCGACCTCTGTGGCCCGGGCAAGCTTGTGCGAGGAGGAGTATGGAGGAATGTAATTTTGTGAAACAAGACTCACTGTTGTTACTGTGTACGTTTCTCTCTCTCCTTTTCTCTCTGGGACAGTGTTTCGTTCCCTCCCAGGCCTAGGGGGGGCAATAACTGAAGCTGCCCTCTGACTGGTCTCGCATTCAGCGCCAGTATGTGCGGGGGTGCGGACACTGACCCAGTGGGCCGGTTGCTAAAGGCAGCGGTCAGAGAAATGCACAAATCTCTGTGACTAAGAGAGTCATTCATTCTCCAGACCCTCCTAAGCTGCACCGCCACGAATTCAGAGAGCGAGAGAAGAGGGTTATTTATATGTTAATGTTCGCGCTGTTTGACAATGAGACACTCCGCAGCCAGGGTGGTGAGGGAGAGTCCAGGATTTCTATGGCCATTCAGAACAGGTTGAGTCTCTAGAGGCTGTTAGATTCACCGCTACAAAAATTTAGTGAGATCATATGTGGTTTTCAGTTTGTACGGTTTCGATCCGTGAATCATACTTTTTTTTTCTTTTGTTGCAATGAAGAGGGATATGTCACTTATCGAAGCTCCAGCTCCGTCTTTTTCACGGTTGTCAAGACAATGAGGTTCTGACTTCTTGCACATAGCAAACAGAGCTATTTATGTACTTCTAGCTAAGTGGAATTGTGGATGATGTTTCCACACACTTGTAGTGTTGTAAGAAGGAGAAAATCTGGTTTAAAGGTGACATATCATGAAAATCTGACTTTTTCCATGTTTAAGTGCTATAATCGAGTCCCTGGTGCATCTACCAAACCAGAAAATGTCAAAAAGAACAACCCAGTAATTCTTATTTCGCTCCCCCCGTGACATATTAATGGGGTCGATAATATTTATGCCCCTTAATCTGCATGTTTCCACCCACAGCGCCATTAAGTTTTCATGAGCGACAGCGGTGTACCAGTTCTAACGCCATGGCAAAAATTCAAGCAAAGCATGCTAACTGTTCTGTCGTTGGCTGCAGACGAGCATTTAGAGTCCCAGCCTCGGAGCAGACAAGAGCAGTGGATTTATTGATTTATTTACTGTATTTTATGCTGCTGCCACACAGATCTGGTATAAACATGTGTTTTCCTTCCCAGCTGTTTACCTTCACAGACATAAGCGACTGTTTTTGTAACTCGTGTGTTTTTTTTAACATAAACTTGTGTGTATTGGACAGTTTAAGCGCAATAAGACATGAAAGAGAACTTAGGCCTGTTTGAGTGCGTTTTGAGGTGAAAAACAATCCTTGTCTACACTGGTGTTTCACTGTGTTTCAGAAAGATCTCAGTCTACACTACATGACCATTCAGGCTGCATACGTCATCAAGGATGTTTTAATTTAAGAGAAGTAACCGTAATAAAATTTTGTTATTCCTTGGGGTGTAAAAATACTGCATATATATATATATATATATATATATATATATATATTATTTTTTTTTTTTTTTTTTTTTTTTTTTTACTTTGCAATTTAAGGGTTACTTTTCTTAAATGAGACACAAATAAGCATAATATTATTGTTTACACGGCCATCAAGGATATGCAGAGGGAATGTGGGCAGCCACACCATCAAAAGTTTTCAAAAGTCTCAGTTTTCGTCCGTTTACATTGAAACGCAATCCTGGAGTGGGTTGAAAACACTGGAGTAGTGTAAAAGACAGGCATAACCATAGCAAAAGTTATATTTTTTAAAACAAAAATGCATTAGTGTAAACGTAGCCTGAAACACAGCCCCGAAGTTTACTAACTAAAACAGGGTCTGCAACGTTTTCAAAAGTCTCCGTTTTCAAAGTCGAAAACGCCAAAGTAGTGTAAATGACAGGCGTATCCATAGCAGAAGTTATGCATTTTAAAACTAAAACGCACTAGTGTAAAACATAGCCTGAAACGCAACCCCAGAGTATTCAAACTAAAACAGGGTCTGCAGCATTTTTGAACGTCTCCATTTCCGAGGGTTGAAAACGCGATAGTGTAAAACGTAGCCGTAGTTTAGTACTCGCATTCCATACGACAGCCGCTTTCTGTGTTTTTGCTTTGAATGTGTGCACTTAGAAATCCCTAAATAAGAAGTTTAAACTATTATGGTTTAAAACGCATGATTTCAGTGTGATAGACATGACAATCAAAACCAAACAGATTTTTTTTAGCAGAATATCTGAGGTACGAGCTGTAAAGGCAAAGCCCTATTCTGGGAAAGGGGGCGGGAAGCAGCAGCTCATTTGCATTTAAAGAGATGTGCGAAAACGGCATGTTTCTGCTTCTGCTAAAAAAAGGCATTTTCAAAATAATATAATGATTTGTGGGGTATTTTGAGCTGAAACATTCTGGGGACACCTGAGACTTACATTACATCCTGTAAAAAGAGGCATAATAGGTTTCCTTTAAAATATCTTCTTTCGTGTCCAACAGAAAATGCAGTCGTACACATTTGGAACTAAAAAACGATCCCTAAAAAAATCCAATATTTCAAATAGCATCCACTTTATAACCTCTTTGTTAGTAGTAATGAAGCATTTAGTAGAGACTAAAATAGAATAATGGACATCTATTTTGGTGGATGAAATGCATCTCATTTTGTTGTTGCACTAAAGAATATGTGCAATTGATTTTGCTATTTATACACGTTGAGGCGAGGAAGATGACTCAGCTTTACAGAATCCACTAATATCGGTCCCTACGTCTGTGTTTTCCCCCCTGAGGTCCTAGTGGAACATATTTTAGCGTTTTATTGAAAAATAAAAAAGATGAAAATAGTTCAGTGAGCAGTGTCATGGGGCATGCTGTCCTGAGAAATTCACATTTTACGTGGTGGGCGAGACGGATCAAAAGAACTTCCTGGCGTATTTAGGGCAAGAAAAAAATGCTACTAGTGTGTTGATAGCAGAATATTGTCATTTTGTTCATTGCAAGAAGGAATGAAGTTCTAGGCTATATGTATCAGATCTGTCTGGATAGCATAGGAGTATTATTACCAGCTCTTTCCTACAATTTTCTCAGTTGCCTTATAAATGCACATAATTCTACTTGTTTGCTTTCGCCATTTGAATGATGCAATGTAATGAAGCGTTTTGAGTTTTAGTTGCTCTGTATATTGAATTTTAGATTAAAATCGTTGTAACATTTGCATAATGCACTGCAATTGGACTTTTTTTGGCACTTAATTGTGATTGTCATCTTGAAACCATCATCTTTGGATTTTTTTTTTTTTTTTTTTTTTCTTTGGATTTGTTTTTAGGAAGCCACTGTTTCTAAAAATCATGATGTTTATGCATATGTGAATTTTACATAAGTGTAAATCTGCAAAATTTAATGTTGGACGTTTAGAGTTATAAAATGTCACCCCTGTTGTAGCCTATTGAGGCTTTCCTGGCAAGTTAGAAGGCTGAAATTTGCATATGCTCATCATAGAGCATTCCCCTGTCATTCCCTAAAGTATCAGGATCCTGTAATATTCCCGCACCTCACAAACTCCCCTGTAAAGTAACTCGAAATACATAGTTATAGGCTTGGAGTGCAGTTGCTTTGACCTCTATAAAAGCTTTTTCACTGAGCTGGAAGACAGAATCTTAGTCTGTTCATTTCAGAGCAACCATCTTGCACTCTATAAAGTTGAATCTGGCTGTGATTTACTGAATCGTTGCAATATGAAATGTTGAATACTGAATATTTCTATCACTGAATATATTAAGAATTTGGAGGGGACTACAGATCAAATGTGACTCTGGACCACAAAACCAGTCATCCGTAGCACAGGTATATTTGTAGCAATAGCCAACAATACATTGTAGGTCAAAATTATTGATTTTTCTTCTATACCGAAAATCATTAAGATATTAAGTAAAGATCATGTTCCATGAAGATACCTTGTAGTTTCCTACCATCAACATATCAAAACTTAATTTTTGATTAGTAATATGCATTGCTAAAAACTTCATTTGGACAACTCTAAAGGCGATTTTCTTAATATTTAGATTTTTCTTGCACCCTCCAGATTCCAGATTTTCAAATAGTTGTATCTCAGCCATGGTTGGTCCTTTGGCTAGTCCCAGCTTTCAAATGATGCATAAATCTCAATTTCATAAAACTGACCCTTATGACTGGTTTTGTGGTCCAGGGTCACAAATACCTGAAGATTGCAAAATTTGATCTAAATCAGTCAGCAGTGGTGTCACTCAGCAGTGACCATATTGTGCGACTTTGGCATGCTGGGAGATTGAAATTGCAAATATTTCCTTGCCAGACTTGTTGCTATGATACATTTCACAGTGTGATCTCCAGTTACATGTAGCTTCAACCCATATTAAATGGAAAAATAAGCATTATTTTATTGATTCAAACAGCAGGTCACAGAAGATAGTTAAATGCTAATCTATAGCGAATTTCGATTACACCGAAACAAGGCTTCAATCCTAAGATTATTTAAAATGTAAACGCTATTCTTTTGCTGCATTGCATCGGATATTTCATGCATAAAATGTAAACAGTACAGTATTTTAATGCTTTCTCAATACAGTCCATCCTTTAATTTAGCTTAAATAAAACTGCAGTATGAAATGGAATTCAACACAATGGTAATGCTCAGAAAAATAAATAAATTGAGTTCTACATCCAGCTGCCTCACTTCCCTATTCATTCCACTATATTGTTCTGCAGCAGTGAGCGTTTCCTGTTCTTTCTCACGCATGTAACAGGTGAAATGTCTTACTTCAGTGTTACACAATAAGTGAAATATAATAGTGCAGCCATGTTTTTATATTTCTGTTCTGTGCTTTATCAGTGCTATATTGACTCATTTGGCAGCCTTTTTTTCTGGTCACCTTCATATACAAAGCCTACAAAGGCTTTTTTTTCTTTGGTGGAACAACATAATTGCCAGTAAATTGCTGAACTTTAATTTTGAGTGAAATACCAGGGATTTAGCTTGATTTATTGGATAAATACATTTCCTAGTAATTTAATGTCTGAAGATGAACAGTGCGGTCGTCTGTAGATTAAAGGATCCTCGGAGAGGACAGCCATTGTTGTGCTCTTTTCAATAGACTAACAGAGAAAGCGGAGTGGGTTTGACTGAGACTGACTGGATCGGGCTCAGGCTTTACTGCATTCCTCAGTGTATCGACTGCGTGAAGGGGGTGTGAGAGACTTCACTCACTAAAACGCCGGCTCGGCTCAAATCATCTGCTCTCTGGGATTGTTTCGTTTTGTTTTTGCGGTGGGATGTGACTATAACTGATTGCGGGATCGGATCGATATCAGCAATGGAATTTATAGGTATGTTTTCTGCATCACTTTATGTTCAACGGTTGTGGAGCCACACGGCAGTAAGTTGTGGGAGTTTGAATTGTATTGCGTTACGTAGATATATGAGACTTTGGTATACTACGAAGTAGTATTGCTATAGTGTTTCTATTTCAAATACGAATGCAGCAGTGTGAGGATGTAGTGTGTATTCAACAGTTGTCTTAAGTTGAAACTGCTTTACGGTTGTAAACGACTCTGCTTATGTTCCCGTTTACCTTTTCGAAACCGAAAAAACCGTGCTTTTTAATATCACGACGTGAATGTTTTTTAAACTTGTGTTTCCCGCCGTAATAAAATAGTCTGAATCTAGTGTTTGAGTTGAAACATACAGCGTGACTAGTGTAGTCCGATTCCCCAACCAATGACTCACTTTTGATTCACTTTTACAAAGAACCGACTCCTAACGCACAGCGCAACTGAGGTAGTCCGATTCCCGAGCAAATGACTCTTTTGAATCATTTTGTTTTAGCGAATCACAATATGATTCACTAATTGAATCATTCGGAGAGGTTACTAAATGCAATTGTGTAATTATTTATATTGACGCGTTTTAAACCAAGAATTGTTGCTGTTTGTGTTAAAGCTTAAACCGTGTGCTTTATAGAGATAAATGAATGAAATTTGAAGTACTTATGCATGGAACGGCATTCGGAAGGATTCCCATTCATCTTTTTTTCAGGGCTCTGGTTTTAAAAGTGGACATTTTCCTTGTCCCCTTTAATTAAAGCCTAATTTAGATTAACAATGGCTCGTTGTCATCGTGCCTTAAACATTAAGTAGAAGAAAGCATCGATTCTTCCGCTTGCCTGCACCCCTATCCTTCATTAACGGTCACCCCTCCTGGCGTCCACTGCTGTTATTTATTTATTTGCCTTTTTAATGTCATCAATCCTGTTATGCTCATGTATTAAAAGAGAGAGTGATGCTTCTATTGAATTAATCATAGCACAACGCCCTGAATTTGAACTATATTAATTGCTCAATCTCCCTCATCTCAAAGGTTTTTTTTTCATCTTTACATAGAAGATATGATAGACCATTTTAGACTTGCCTAGCAAAGCTGTTTTATATATATTGAATGGCTAGATTATAGGGAACAAAAAAAAGATATGAAATAAGATGATCATGCACAGATTGCTTTCTGAGATGCAACCAATTTCTCAATTTGTGAAGAGACCTTCCAGTTTTGCATGCTGAAAGGCAAACGCATAAGTGCCATTGCAATAAGTTTTCATTTATAAATATCTCTCAAATTCCTTTGGGATGTGTGAGTTCCAAAGCATATTGAAATAGGCTGATTTGTCATGGAAAAGTTTGTTTAGATGTAAACTCCGGCTTGGAGTCATCCAGTCGTTATTGTTCATTGCCCTGCCCCCGTCTGACAGGATTTTTACATTGTCATTGAGGCCTGAAACCTGCTTTGTGACTCTGGATACCCTGAATAGCATCATCTAAACATGACAGTCATAATATACAATTGCTCTATTGTGCATGTAGGTGTAAATGTTTTGTAAGAGAAGCGGAAGGGAAGTCTGTAAGTACATTGTATGACCCCCTCATATGAACCTCAACACACTTTTATTACCTGATGTTATACTTGAAATACCTGTCTGTGGGTTTCCCGCGTTTTTGACCAAACCTGTTTGACTTTTAGCCTCTGAGGTGGCATAAAACTAAAACAATACAAGGTTTGAAGTTGCTAGGTGCGCCACACCTGTATACTCAGTGTAAGAGTGGAAAAGACATCTTGCGAATCTCCAGTTTCACAGCTAAGTGTTGTGACATCACTACATTCCAGACACTTGGAATCACACAAAAACAGATAGATGGAAAAGTAAATAGTGACACAAGTCTTGTCATCGGGGAAGGAAGAGAATAGATACACTATTGTGCTTCTGTTTGCACTTGTTTCATTAGATAACATTCTCAAGAGCGGAGGCATTTGAGAAGGTGCACCAACCTGAACCAAATTGGCAAGACAAGGCAAGAGATAAATTGCTGTCTTAGTCAGCAAATGCTTCTGGAAGGGTTCTGTAGCACCGTCAATCTGTAGCACTACACAGAAGTTTGAAGTATGGTAAACCCAGCGATAAAAAGAAATATAACCCCTCATAAAATGCGCTTAGGTATCTGACTGAAAAGGAAAAATCATTGGGATAAATGTTTCTTAGTAAATCCTGTCTGGTCACAGTGCGTTTCCACTAACCGACTAAAGCCCCGCTGCATTTTTTTTTTTTTTTTTTTTGGCTTTCGTGCAGGATTTTCCCATAGCTTACCATCTCTGGGCATTATGATGCAGAGAAATGCTGCAGTTGCGTGAGGTGGAAGCGTGGAGCTTTGCTCAGCTTCGCTGTTGCCCCTGCTGTTCCACTAAATATGAATAATTAATACCCGGCCTGCACATTTCATATCAGGTATCATCATCTTTACTTTGATGGTGTGGAGAGGCCTGACAAGTAGGCTTTTCATGTATTCCATACTGTTCAGGCATGTAGTATTGATAAAGTTGTCTGTTTCTATAAGGTCTTGTTCTCATGGTCATGTTGGGATAGTGAGTAAAGCTTGGTAAGGCTCATACTCAGGCTGTCCTCAACAACAAGCATGCATGATGGCGATTATATATTTTATTTCAATTGTGATTTAAAGGTGAATTTAAGGTACTGCGATGTGGACTGAATTGAGTAATCCAGACATAAAAAAATTAAGCTTACTGTCGAATGCAGAATGTTGTGGAAATTGCAGAATTTTGGATGAATAAATTAAAACTAGGTCAATATACTTAACGTGTGTCTTTGAATATTAAGCCGCAAAAATACAATTTAAATATGAATCCTGCATGTCGCAGACGCTCTGTTTTGTTTTCTACTAGGGATGTACCGATCCGACTTTTTCAGTCCCGATACGATGCCTGCGCTTTGTATATCTGTTGATACCCGATACCGTTGTTGAATTAATAATAAACTGCATACCTTCCACCATGTAGAAGAAACTAAAGGCACCAAACTTTCCTAACTAAACATTACTTTCCTAACTAAGACAAAACAGATGTAATGTATTGAATACTTATTTATTTGTTATTTAAAGAACAATTGTGCGTTCAAATCGAAAATAGAATGTAATCAGACTTCTTAAAATAAATTTAAATAAATAAAATGTAGTACTAGATACAAAAGTGTATTGCTAATGAATGACGTAGGATCTGCTGCGACGCTGCGACCTACATTTACAGTCACTGGCTGCGACGGAGGAAGAAAAAAAAAAGAAAAGAAAAAAGCGGGGGGAAAAAAGCTATTTTTTCAATATCGGAGCCGATATCCGACCCTAATGTCGGATCGGTGCACCCCTATTTTCTACACACATACGTGATGCTCACGTTTTTTTCAGCCTCTGCTGCCTCAATATATGAGTACATGAACACCTAAAAATAGTCACTAGAACTTCTCTGAGAGTCATTCTGAGCATTTTTCCATTTACAAAATTATCGTCATATCATATACAAACAGAAAACTATAGGTCTGTACAGCAACCCGTCAAAATAAATGTTCGGTTTAACTTGAAGAAACTGTGACAGCAATATATTACTTAATGTAATGACTACTAATAAAAAAAATTCAAATAGCTTATTATTTTTTTAAATAAAATCAATTAATTAGATACGCTTTTGATTATTAAAATGTAATGAAACAATTAATATGGAATCCAAACAAATAATGGAAAACACAGAATTTGGTAAAAATAAAACTGAAGTTTTAAGATATTTTATGGGATTTAAAGATGTAATTTTTGTTAAATTTGTAATAAAGTGCTGTTAAATTCTGTATGTTTCATGATTTTAATTAATTAGACATGCTTTTGATATTTCTTAATTTAACCATTAAAACAGAGTCTAGAAAATTTAAAAAACAAACTGATTTCATAGGCCTTAAAGATGTCATTTTTGTTAAATTTGTAATAAATTGCTGTTAAATTTTGAACATTTCATGATTTTAATTAATTGGACATATTTTTTAAATAATATTTCTTAATTTAACCATTAAAACAGAGTCTAGAAAATTAATTAGAGATGCTTTTGATTATTTAAATTTAATTATACCATTAATATGAAATAAAAAAAAAATGTATTAAAAGCACAGAAATTTGAGAAAAAAATTAAACATTTCATAGGGCCTTAATTTAATTTTTGTTAAACTTTTAATAAATTGCTGTTAAATTGCGTACGTTCATCAATTAATTGGACATGCTTTTTGATTAATATTTCTTAATTTAACCATTAAAACAGTCTAAATGGAATAAAATGGAAAAAAAAAATACTAAATGCAAAACAAAATAAGAAATATTCATTGTGTAATGTTTCATTGTAAAGTTAAAAAGAGTAGTTAAGAAATAAAATATTAATATAAAAAAATATTAATAACAGTCAAAGCTAGTTGTTGCATGTTGCATTCCCAAATGCACATTAAATCTATCTAGAGATGATTTTCAGTGGTTGATGGATGATAAAACACTTGACAATAATAATAGACAATAAAACAAAAATCTCACAGACTTACAGTTAAGGAGGGACCCAACCACCCTTAGCCAAGCACCACACAGCAAATGTAAAAATCTAGTTTTTCCAGTAAATTGTGTCTCCCCTACAATGCATCCATATATCAATATCTTTAATAACAGTCTTTTCATCCATGTAGAGAATGACGGATAAAGTGCAGTAATGCTTAGTGTTGCAGGCTAGATAAAGCATTGTGGCAAAATCTTTTTCACTTTCTTTTAGGTAAATCCGTATTGATTGATTTACACCCTCCAAATGCCATTTACCACAGATTGATTGCTCATCTCAGAAGGCAATAAAAGCTAGCACGGTGGTAGTTACGATGTAACTAGGGACCACCCTTTCTCGTCCATTCCCCACCCCCCTATCCACTGAGACCAGAACACCCGCATCACTTCTAATTACAGCCTGGGTCCCTGTTTCAGGTCCCGCTGTGTTGGTTTTAACCCCTCTGTTATCTCCAGCGCCGTATTGATCCGAGGAAGGGCTGGGCCCAAATCGATGCAGTAAGTGGATTTTCAGGGGCAGTCACAGCCTGGAGGGTAGGAGAGAAGGAGAGACGCTACACTTTGCTGTGCTGTGCTGAGGGGCTGACAGGGAGACCTGTCGACTCTGACGCCAGGGCATAGAGGACAGTCAGGGACAGTCTGACCTTGGGCTGCATATAGTGAGGAGATGGATGGGCTGAGTGCTGCAGAGGGAGAGAGAAAGACAGGAATAATTCTAGGTGTGATGTAATAGCTGTGATTTAAGGGAACTAAATGAAAGTGTGGGAACTGGGAATAGCTGGTTTGTCCAAACTGCCTGTGTCTTATGTGTTTTTTGAGCTGAGTCAGTGTACAAAAATTCATAACACATTGGTAAACAATGCACATTTTTGTTCTAGAATTTATCGATGGGGAATTTAAAAAAAGATACAGTTGTTTATAGAATCTGCAAAATGTTAATTATTTCAGCAAAATAGGAGGGATCATGCAAAATGCATGTTACTTTTTTATTTAGTACTGACCTGAATAAGAGCACCATAAAAGACAAGAGAAAATAATAGTTGAATTTATAAAAATGGCCCTGTTTAAATGTTTACTTGATTTTTAATACTGTGTTACCTGTGTCATTTTTTTATAGTGATGTTCATGAGTTCCTTATTTGTTCTGAACAGTTAAACTGCCTGCCATTCTTCAGAAAAGTCCTTCAGGTCCCACAAATTCTTTGGTCTTTCAGCATTTTGTGTATTTGAACCCTGTCCAACAATGACTGTATGATTTTGCGATTCATCTTTTCACACTGAGGACAACTGAGGGACTATTACAGAAGGTACAAACGCTCACCGATGCTTCAGAAGGAAACATGATGCATTTAGAGCAGGGGGGTGAAAGCTTTTAGAATTTGAAGATCAGGGTAAATTTAACTTATTTTGTCTTCTGGGAAGCATGTAAGCATTCCCTGTAGCTTCTAAAGGGTAGTAAAAAATGGTGGAAAAAATATGATATTTAGGCAAAATAAGAAAAATGTGCATATCTTCATTCTTTCCAAAAGTTTACACCCCTGGCTTTCTTTTTTCTTTTTCTTGTGGCATCGTTTTTCTTTCTAGAGCATCAGTGAGCGTTTGAACCTTCTATAATAGTTGCATATGAGTCCCTCAGTTGTCATCATTGTGAAAAGATGGATCTCAAATTCATATAATCATTGTTGGAAAAGGTTCAATTACACAGAAATGCTGAAAAACCAAAGCCAAAACCATTTGTGGCATCTGAAGGAATTTTCATGGAAAACGGTGGGCTTTTTGAGTCATGAACAACTATCACTAAACAAAACAACACAGTTGTGGATCATTCAGGTAACAACACAGTATTAAGAAACAAGTGTATGTAAACTTTTGAAAAGGGTAATTTTTTAAATATGTAACTATTTTCTCTTGTGGACTATATATATATAAATGTCTTTTATATGAAATACTGTATCTTATTCAGGTCAGTACTAAATAAAAAAATAACATGCATTTTGTATGATCCCTCTTATTTTAATAAAACAATTAACATTTTGCAATTTCTGCAAGGTGTATGTAAACTTTTAACATCAACTGTATTAATAATAATACAAAATTTATTTTTAGGCATGTCAAACTGACAGTGTTAACAGAACACTTTTATTATATGTAAGATTATATTTTTAACTAATTGATTGTTTTGTTTGTTTTTATGCACATTTCTGTTAAAAATGTGAGGTCAATAATAATTTTAAAAAATAATTAATACTTTTTTCAGAAAGGATGCAATGAATTGTATTTTTAGTCAAATAAATGCAGCCTCAGTGATCAAAAGCAAAAGCATTACAAATCTTAGACTTGTATTATTTATTTGTCAATCTTTTGCAATCCCAGCAAGTGACAACAAAGAGAACATTACAAGGCCAATTATTCAACATGACATTTATTGCAGTATGATGCATTTAAAACACTAATTTGTACATTTGACAAGTTTATCAGTGCTTGCTTCTGAGTCATTTATTTAGTCACTTAGTAGGGAAGCCATCTAATATCTTTGGCTAATATTAATTAACTGTATTACTTTACTTTGAAAACAAACAACTTACAAAAAACCCTCAAGCTCACTGAAGACAAATAAACAGTCAGCAATTAAATAACATTAAGAAACTAACTACAAGCAATAGGACACAAAAGAAATGCTACATTTGTAATTAACCTTAATAAGGTTACAAATGTGTTTTAGTCAAGACCAGTAAGAGATTTCTCTCTTTTATTATTTGATTAACATGAATGATTAGTAGACTGCTATCACTTTAAGAGCTACCCAGATCCAATATTTTGTTACACATGTGTTTTCTTTCTCAGCTGTTTATTTTCACTTAAGGCCTAAATTACTTTGTTTATGACAATACTTATACTTAATACCATTTTGACACATACAAGTGTACGTATTTAACCATTCAAATTCTAAATAAGTCTGTTCAATAGTCTCATATATAGCAAAATGAGTTTTGTTTCGCTGCTTAAAATCACCGCAATTTTTAAAAACCCAAGCCAGCAAAGTTTTTGTTACCACGTAGCACAGCAACATCACATGAACCTGTAACCGCGATAGAGACGATAGTCAAGAATCTCTACTAGTTGACAAATTTCTACCGGTTAATCGTGTCTACTGGTATACTACCCACCCATAACCTTGAGTTGACTAAAATTTTGAGTCTGGCTTGCATCATTTTCTAATCCCAGTCTTCTGATAGCATCCAATATTGCTTTATTAGATCCAATAAGGGTTTTGAAGGACATGCTAAATATAGCACATGAAGTCGTGCACCACACTCCTTCAGTTCTGTCTTATTTCAGTAGGTCACGTCCAGCTAATAGCTCTAACACGCTTTGACCCGTGCAGCAGCAAGTGTAATCTGATACGCGCTTGTGTTTCCTCTCTATTCTTTTTCTACTTCTCCATTTTTAAACGACCTCCAAAACACACCTCACACAAATGACACGCATTCACACACGCAGCCCAAGCCTCCAGAGCCGTGTCCCACATGAAGTACGAAAACAAAAGTCTCGAGGCAAAGAGCGCCTCTTCGTTTTTCCTAATGTGCAAGGCTGCAGCAGGCAGACGGAGCCAGATGCGCTGAGGAGGGGGGGAACGAGCGAACGAAGAGAGAGAGAGAGAGAGCGAGAGAGGGATGGGAAGTGCTTGCAGTTCTGCTGAGAGGAACAGAGGAGTGAGGTTACAGCGATTGATTGAGTAAATGCGGTAAAATCTCTTCCGCTGGTGTGCCAAAAAAGAGCAAGGGAAGAGGCTGATAAAGTGAGGACTAGGATTGCTGCCCAGAGAGAGGATGGACTGAGACGGGAGAGAGAGATTTTGCAGAGGACGTTTCAGTCTTTGAGGGAAAGCGCTGGAGTGCTGGTACGGAGAGAGAGGAAGACGGTACGATGTGGCAGCGAGCCACGGCAGGACAATGAAGAGGCTGCAGTTTATCAATGCGGCGCAATCTCTCTCAGAGTGATGGACAATTAAAGGGAAAGCGCTCGAGCTCATTGGATGAGGGCTATGGTCACTCTTCAGCCAATCCAATGGTAACCAGCTCCATTTATTCAGCAGGTGATGGGCAACAGCTGTGATAGAGGTATCTCTCGCTCTCCATCTCTCTCTCTCTTTCTCAGCTGCGTTTTATTAGATTAACTTTAATAGATTAAGTTATCGTCTTGCTCTCAGACTTGGATGGTCATTAAAAAATCTATAATGATTGAAGTTGAGTTGAATATGCTGTTACAAGTCATTTCCTGCTTGATAAGTTGTCCGTGCTTTTTCGCTGTTTTGTTGCTCTTGGTTTACGTTTACTCACATTTATGCATTTAGCTTTCAACCAAAGTGATGTCAAGTGCGTTCAGGCTGTATGTTTTACCACAACGTGCGTTCCCCGGGAACTGAACCCATGATCTCGGTGTTGCTGGCGTTAAGGTTGTAATATAAGTACCGCTGTGCTTAGTCATAGGGATCACTGCGATTCGTCAAGTTCAGCACTGCAGAGCCCTCGCACAAGCAGCAACTTCACGGAGAGTGTGAGTGATATGTAAGAGTTTGATCCGAGGAGCTCTATGATACAACAGGCGGTCTACAGAGCCCAGCTGTGGCTGCGAAGGAGAAAATGTGAAGTCGCTGTTTTTGTAAAGTAGAGTTCTGATACATTTTCATACAAATGTAATGCGTATATGGGCCATTCTACAAATTGGTTCAAAGTCAGAGAAACGTCTTCTGTCTTTTTCAGCAAATTTTGTATGTATGTAAATTGTATAATATCCAAAGTTCAGTGCAGTTAATTCTTATTGTATTTTCAGAAAGTTTTGGAATATTTCCTCTCCAAATTTGTCATTACCAAAACACAGTAATATATAATTCAATAAGAAGGGTCATATTGACCTTTTAAGATTTTGTTTACATCTTCCTTGTAAATATATATTTTTTTCTATTTTATTAAAATGTTTTAGAGGTAAGAGGCAATTTTAACAATATTTCAAGTGTGATTTATGAGATTTGTTGTATTTTTAAGTTTTTTTTTTTTAAGGCAAAAAGTTGATCATGCTGATTTCATGCTTAAGGATTCATTAAGTTTAAAGTTACATTGGACCAAACACTCTCATAAATCTTAGCTGATAATTCAGTATACTTAGTTTTTGACAAATATAGTTCACTTGCAGAACATAAAATGACAAAAAATTACTTGTCATGTCTGTCTTTCTTCAGTCACAAAGAAATTATGTTTCTTGAGTAAAACATTTCAGGATTTTTCTCCATAAAGTGGACTTCTACAGGTCCTTCTCAAAAAATTAGCATATTGTGATAAAGTTCATTATTTTCTGTAATGTACTGATAAACATTAGACTTTCATATATTTTAGATTCATTACACACAACTGAAGTAGTTCAAGCCTTTTATTGTTTTAATATTGATGATTTTGGCATACAGCTCAAACCAAAATTCCTATCTCAAAAAATTAGCATATTTCATCCGACCAATAAAAGAAAAGTGTTTTTAATACAAAAAAAGTCAACCTTCAAATAATTATGTTCAGTTATGCACTCAATACTTGGTCGGGAATCCTTTTGCAGAAATGACTGCTTCAATGCGGCGTGGCATGGAGGCAATCAGCCTGTGGCACTGCTGAGGTGTTATGGAGGCCCAGGATGCTTCGATAGCGGCCTTAAGCTCATCCAGAGTGTTGGGTCTTGCGTCTCTCAACTTTCTCTTCACAATATCCCACAGATTCTCTATGGGGTTCAGGTCAGGAGAGTTGGCAGGCCAATTGAGCACAGTAATACCATGGTCAGTAAACCATTTACCAGTGGTTTTGGCACTGTGAGCAGGTGCCAGGTCGTGCTGAAAAATGAAATCTTCATCTCCATAAAGCTTTTCAGCAGATGGAAGCATGAAGTGCTCCAAAATCTCCTGATAGCTAGCTGCATTGACCCTGCCCTTGATAAAACACAGTGGACCAACACCAGCAGCTGACATGGCACCCCAGACCATCACTGACTGTGGGTACTTGACACTGGACTTCAGGCATTTTGGCATTTCCCTCTCCCCAGTCTTCCTCTAGACTCTGGCACCTTGATTTCCGAATGACATGCAAAATTTGCTTTCATCCGAAAAAAGTACTTTGGACCACTGAGCAACAGTCCAGTGCTGCTTCTCTGTAGCCCAGGTCAGGCGCTTCTGCCGCTGTTTCTGGTTCAAAAGTGGCTTGACCTGGGGAATGCGGCACCTGTAGCCCATTTCCTGCACACGCCTGTACACGGTGGCTCTGGATGTTCCTACTCCAGACTCAGTCCACTGCTTCCGCAGGTCCCCCAAGGTCTGGAATCGGTCCTTCTCCACAATCTTCCTCAGGGTCCGGTCACCTCTTCTCGTTGTGCAGCGTTTTCTGCCACACTTTTTCCTTCCCACAGACTTCCCACTGAGGTGCCTTGATACAGCACTCTGGGAACAGCCTATTCGTTCAGAAATTTCTTTCTGTGTCTTACCCTCTTGCTTGAGGGTGTCAATGATGGCCTTCTGGACAGCAGTCAGGTCGGCAGTCTTACCCATGATTGCGGTTTTGAGTAATGAACCAGGCTGGGAGTTTTTAAAAGCCTCAGGAATCTTTTGCAGGTGTTTAGAGTTAATTAGTTGATTCAGATGATTAGGTTAATAGCTCGTTTAGAGAACCTTTTCATGATATGCTATTTTTTTTTTAATTGGGATTTTGGGTTTTCATGAGCTGTATGCCAAAATCATCAATATTAAAACAATAAAAGGCTTGAACTACTTCAGTTGTGTGTAATGAATCTAAAATATATGAAAGTCTAATGTTCATCAGTACATTACAGAAAATAATGAACTTTATCACAATATGCTAATTTTTTCAGAAGGACCTGTATAGTGCCTGCAAGTTTGAACTTCCAAAATGCAGTTTTAATGCAGCTGAGGAAGAAGGGTCTTATCTAGCAAAACGATTGGTTATTTTCTAAAAAACTGTATTACTGTATTAACCCGGATTACACAGAGTATGCATGCGCATCGCAGAACTAGTTAAAAAGTATATAAATTGTATATTAGGGGTGGGACGATACATGTAACTCACGATTCAATTCTGTGGCGATATGTGGCCCACGATAATGATAATATCACGATTCACAATATCTACGATATTCAATATATTGGAAGAAATTTCATCAACGATATATCACAATATATGTGACTAAAAAAGAAAAAAATACCCAAAATAAGGAAATCTTATGCATTTATTAATGCCAACATTTCCAGCACTGACTGTGCAAAGAAATATGCATTTGCATAATAACTCTGCCTCCTGGTCTTAAATGTAAACACTGTACAGCTAGACAGATAAAAGTGCCTGAACATTAAAAAACAACATGAACATTAATTAACATGTGTAAACCATGATACTGAAACGTCAGTAGTAAGTTACTGTAAAGTGCTTTATGTTAACCTGGACAGTGGTCACATCAAGGAATATTCTTCTTGAGGAACACTAACTGATCAGCATGCTCAACTAGCGGGTGGGTCTTTGATTTGTTTTTCGTTATTTTCCGCCAATTTTCTCGCTTCTCTTTTTTTCTGCGCTTCATCTCTGTTGTTGTTAGTTAACTTGTGTTCTTCACTGGCCGCTGCTTCCGCCACTTTACCCCTATTTACTCGAACAGTGCCCCCCGCAAACAGAATGGTAGATATTGGGTAGTGACAGTGACACTGACGACAGGTAAATTAATCATTTTGTGTTGTAATAAAATATCGATATTGGCCGTTAGTGTATCGATTATTTATTGCGACAGAGAGCACAACAATATATTGCAATATCGATTTTTTTCCCCACCCCTATTGTGTATATATATATATTTTTTTTAATAACCGATCGTTTCACTAGATAAGACACTTCTTCCTCGGCTGGGATCATGTAGAGCCCTTTGAAGCTGCATTTAAACTGCATTTTGGAAGTTCAAACTTGGGGGCACCATTGAAGTCCATTATATAGAAATGTTTTCCTCAAGAAACATAATTTCTTTATGACTGAAGAAAGAAAGACATGAACATCTTGGATGACAAGGGTGAGTAAATGATCTGTAAATTGTTCTAGAAGTGAACTTCTCCTTTAAGCTTACAGATATTTTAAGTACTATTCTGGGTTTCATTAGATAATAAAAGGATCTTAGTAAACATCTAAGATTTGAATACTTAAATACTTTTTAAATGTGCAGTTTGTACCAATTCTGTAGAATAACCCATATATATAAAAATAATGGTTCCAAAAGATGGGGTTTGGTAGCGATGCAGTAGAAAAACTATTTTTGTTTCACCAAAGAACCTTTCTGTGAATCTGAAAAACCTTTTTCCTGTTATAAATAACATTTAGTGCAATGGAAAAATTTTATGGATGTTAAAGGTTCTTAATGGAACCATCAATGCCATTAAAGAACCTTAATTTATTTTAGAAGACTGATGTATTTTACCCGTCTTGTGGTCTTAGGAAGTCGAATGGACTGCACTGAACTTGACTGGGCTGCAAAACAGGTTGAACTGCTAAATTTAGCCATTAATCAATGGTCCTCTGGAGATCAGCCAAATGCGAGCGTGACTGATGCATAGTTAAAAAGACATTATGATGTCCTGTTCATTTGGTGAGAGGTTTGTTGTGTGTGTATGTGTGAATATGAGATATTAAATCAACAGTTTACATAAAAGTACAAGTTCTTGCAGCATTTACTCTCACCCCATGTTGTTCCAGACTTGTACTACTTTCTTTTATGTGTGAAACAGATATACTGGGAAAAAAATTTCTCTATAGAATGAAATTTAAAGGGTTAGTTCACCCAAAAATAAGAATTATGTCATTCTCATGTCATTCCAAATCCGTAAGACCTTTGATTATCTTCAAAATACAAATTAAGATGGTTTTTTTTTATGAAATCTGAGAGCTTTCTGACCCTACCACAATTTCTTCTCTTCCATGTCAGTCTTCGACGCGTTCAACAACACATTGAAAACTGACACGAAACACAAGAAATTGTTGCATAAAGTTGATATTTTTGTTTTCCTTGCGCACAAAATGTATTCTTGTAGCTTCATAAAATTAATTGAACAATGTCCTTACTACCTTTCTTGGCCTTGAACGTGGTAGTTGTGTTGCTGTCTATGCAAGGTCAGAAAGCTCTCGGATTTCATCAAAAATGTCTTAATTTGTGTTCTTAAGATGAACAAATGTCTGAGGGGTTTGGAACAACATGAGGGTGAGTAATGACACAATTTTCATTTTTGGGTAAACTATTTCTTTAAAAGTGGTGCGGAGTTGTTTTGGACCCCATTGTCTTTTATTGTTTGGATAAAAACAGTTATCTTAAAAAGAAAGCAAGTTCCAAATACAAGTTTGGAATTTTCGGGTGAAGTATGTCTTCAAGCTCTCTCTTTAAGCTATGTCTTTAATATGAGTGGAGGGTTTGATCTTGAGCAGCAGTGGGCAGCTTTCCAACGGACCAGGCACAATCTCTATTGTATGGATCCACTGAGGCCTGCAAGCTGAAACCAGAAGCAGCGTCTGGGTTAATTTCAACAGTGTTTCTTGATTCAGTGCAGACGCTGAAAGGCGGGTGATCTGCAGCAGCTCGTGTTCAGTGATGGACTAGGTTTTTATTTCTCAGGGTGAATTAACTCATTATGGGGTGATCTACACTTTGGTGGGGAGGACGGCCCGAGGGGTGGATCTTTGGGAGGCTGTGCAGATGTAGGTTACGTCCTGCTCCATCCTTGACACACATCGGCTGCGGGGCTCCCTGCAATTGCAGAATAAATCGGTCTGAGGAAATAAAAAAAAATAAAACTTGGCTATGAAAGGAAAATGAGTATTATTCCACTTCACTTCTGAGGGTGGCTTTATACAGTATGAGACACAGGGCGTCCATCTGGAAGTCTGGTGGGGGCAGGTAGAATGAGCGTTCAAGAGTGGATGGATGAGTGCTTTATTAAGAGGACTTACTGAAAGCTTTGGGTTAATTCACTCTTTTAAACCTGTCTGACTGGCACTTTAGCCAGACGTGAACTCTCTGCTAGAGACCCGCTGGGCATCATTATTGGGGAGATGGATTTACAGAGGGCAGGTGACTTTATTAGACCCTGGACTACATTTAAG